>NW_017674664.1:0-89309 GCF_001879085.1 Nicotiana attenuata | reverse complement strand
GGCTGGGGACCTTTTTCCCTTAGGTAATTGTATTGTTGATTTGGTGACCTTGTACGCGAGGTTGATCGCGGCGTGTACTTGAGCCAATTGTTGGAAAACCCGGTTTTTTTTTAAGATATTGAGTTTGAGTTCCTTCCATATTTGCTTTAATCTACTTGAAATTATAACTTGTGCTAGATTAGGAAAGCATGTTGAGTTGATTTAACTTGCCTAATTGCTTAAGCTGCCTTAACTGTACTACGTGAAGCATGCTAGGTCAGTACTATCTGTTGCTTGTCTTTTCGTACTTCGTTTCCGTGTACCTTCTGGTTGTGTTTGCGCATTTGCATTGGGACTACGGATGTGGGATTCCGGTAGCTTCCCCCCTTGTTTGTTTACTTTGGGACTACGGGTTCGATTCCCGGTAGATCCCCCTGCACTTTTACTTTGGGACTGCGGGTTAGATTCCCGATAGATGCCCCTGCACATTGATAGTTGGACTACGGGACGGTATCCCGAGAGATCCTTCGGATATACACATATGATGGACTACGGGGCGGTATCCCGAGAGATCCACTGGACAGTTTAGAAAAGGACTACAGGACGGTATCCTGGGAGATCCTCATTGTTACCATTGGTGTTGAGCTGTACTCATTCTGTGATTGTTCCGTTCTTGTATATTTGCTATTGCCTTGCTTAATCTGTCTTATATCACTGCTGTATTTATTATTTCTGTCAGATTATCATACTGTTAGTTATTGTTATTACTATATTTTGTCTCTGTATGGCTCTGACCTTCCTCGTCACTACCCAACCGAGGTTAGGCTTGGCACTTACTGAGTACCGTTGTGGTGTACTCGTGCCCTTCCTGCGCATGTTTTTCATGTGCAGATCATCCAGGTACCTCTACTCAGGCGCGCTATCAGTGAGGCAGGAGGACTACGGAGACTTCGAGGTAGATCTGCTGCGTCTGCAGACCGACGAGTCTCCCTCTTATTCTATCTTTAGTACTTAGTCTTTCCTTCTTTCGGTTGTTAGAAATTCTGGAGTTTGGAACCTTTACTATACACTTCTGTAGCCTGTGTTGCCCGTGAGTTTCCGGGTTTTGGGAATTGTTTTAGACTTGTGATATTGAGTTGTACTTGCCAAGCGGCATTCAGTACAATTTCTTTTAGATATTTGATTTGATTTTCTCTATTTTTCCGCAAATGTTAGGCTTACCTGGTCATGGGGACCAGGTGCCGTCATGACATGTTCACGGTTGGTGAACTTGGGTCGTGACAAAAGGGTCCCAAGGCAAGGCTCACAAGAGGGGGGCAGAACATAAAAACTAAGAGAGAGTGCAAGTGAAGATCAGAATTCTAAGGAGTAAAGGAGAGGGAAACAGCCACAAACAGGTACACAAAAGGGGTTCAGGGAATAGGGGAATTGCAAAGAGCCTATTGCCTAAGCTAGGGCAAGCTTTAGGCATACCCAGCAATGGAGGATGCTGGCATGCCTATAAGTCTACCAGAACACATCATATTAGAGGCTAGGATCCCAAGGGATCAAGTTTGAGTCATGGACAATAATTTGCAGTACTGTCATGCCTCAAACCATAGCATAAACACATAGGGAGTGGGGGTTTTGGGATTCACAATAGATTTAAAATAGGCAGAAGGAAATTACAGCATGCTAAAGTAAGTATTGAACTACACATAAGCAGTAGGCAGATATGCAGGTAAAGGTAGTAAATAACACATTGTTGTGACTGCTGAAAACCTTAATCAGGACATACCATTTTCAAAGAAGCAAAATACAGCAGTAGCAGTACTTGGAAAACAGACCACAACACAAGTAATAAGAGAGAATGCTTTTGAATGTGAGTGTGAGTTCAGAAAACTGAGAGTGTTCGTGTGTGTTGTGTTAATGAGACTGCAGGGCATTTATAGTTTGTAAACAGGTGTAGAAATAAGGAAAGAATCATAGTTTAATAGTAATTATGGAACTATGTACCAATTAAAATCAATTAGTATATGGACTTCCTTTAATTAAGGAGTTCAAACTTAAACGGTAATGAACAGAAACTATTTATGGAAGGAGATCAAGTAAACATCTTGTGCAAAGTAGACAATTTGGGGTAAATACGTAGGAGTTTAATTAAGGGAAGAATCTTTAAAATACGTAGGAGTTTAATTGAGTAAACCAAGTCAGAAAGGTGAAGGAAAGTTTTTGAATCAAACCAAGTAATAGGGAAATTAGCACAACAAGGAAGGAATCAATCAGATATACACAAAGGAGGTCTGAAATCAGTCAAAAACATTGGAAGTCATTTTAGAGGGGAAGCTCAGCATATATAAAGAGTACACAAGCATGCAAGGCTGAATTTAGGACAAAGAAACAAGGATTCGGGATGTGGGGGCAATTTGGTTCGTTAATGCGGACCGCCCTGTTGACCCTTGGTCTGATACCACAGTTGCGGGTGACCGAACTTCCTGAATGTATGAGCACATGATTTATTTTAAGATTAAGCGGATGAGGGATAGGTTTACCAATGTGTTATGCAATCACAAAAATTAGTAAGTAGTGAACTATGGGAACATGGTAGTCATCTTAATGACAAAGAAGAGGAAGAGTATCAAATAACATGCAGAGGGTCCAGTAGAAAGACCCTAGAAGAGTTTAGCAGGAAATCAGAATCATATAAAGAAACAAAGGTTGAAACAAAGATTTCGAAACTCAGTCGAGCAGTAGATGAAACAATCTTCTGAACTCGAATAGGTCCAAAGAAGTTAGGGTTTTGAAATCAAACAAGTTCAAAGATGAAGAACATGCAAATTACATAGCGAATAGTCTCAATACTCGGATGAAACCCCAAATTTTAGGGTTTTGCCATCAACCGAGTGTAGAGATGAAAAGACAAGTAATCAAGACAAAAATACTAAAGAAATAAGTTCAGAAATCTCAGAAAGGAGTTGAGACTTTTAACATGCATTTTCCAATAGAAGAACAATCATAAGAAACACAGTAGAAGAACACATAAGAAATACAGTAGAAGGAACTTAAAAGAAACGCAGTAAAAGACACACATGCGAAACACAGTAGAACATGCTAAAGATCAGAGAAACTTTAAAGGATAACTTAACGAAACCCTAAATTGGAAAAAGATGAAGGCTCTGAAGGTATAGTTTGAAAGAACTTTGAGAAAATGTTTAGAAGCTTAGAGAAAACACTGATATACAACGGATCTAAAAGAATTGGAAAAACCTCAAAGGGTTAGGGTTTCAGAAGAACCCAAGTGATGAGAAAGGCTTGGAAAGTCATTGATCTGAGCCGGAGAAGTCGAGATCAGGCTCGAATGACCATGGCTTGCCGGAGCGATGTCGGAGACGGCCATAGAACGCAAATCAAACAAAGTCTGGGCCAAGCTTCCTCATGGTCAGGCGTCGAAACCATAGTAACCAGGCATGTAGGAGTCATAGGAGGCAGGTATAGGACTTCGATGGCCTTGGAAGCCATGGATTCCGGTGATTTTGGGGTGGAAGTGGAGGGAGGCGGCTAGGGTTTGAGAAGCTTCGAGAGAGAATTGAGAGAAGGGGGGAATTCAAGGGCAGCTACAGAAGGGAAATGATTAGGTTTAGGGGTTAGTTCGGGTTAAAAAAGGAAGGGGCAAATATGAGCCGTTGATCTAACTGATCAACGACTAGGATTAAAAGGAGAGTCCGGGCGGGTTATTTAAAGGGTCGTGGGTCGGGTAGATTAGGTAATTGGGTTGGGTAATTGGGTTTAGGAATTGGGTTTAATTACAGGTCCAAATCCGGCTAAAATTGAAATGCAGATGGTCTATCATTTAAATAGCCATTTTTCTCTCATTTATTTTATAAAAAATAATAATTAATTTTTGGAAGTAAATTAAAGGAACTAATATGATTAATAACATATAATTATCAATTTGAAAATACTGGACTTAATTTTTATAAATATAAACGCAATTAAATCTTAAAAGGGGCTAATATTGCAATTATATGCAATTTGGCTTCAAAAATACTAAATAAATTCATAAAAATATGCAAAAAAATATATTAGCTATATTTTAGTCTAAATATGAGAATCCAATAAATGAATCACCAAAATGATAATTTTGGAAATTGTTATTGGGTTTATTTTTTATGAATAAAAATAGGGGAATAAATTGGTTTAAAAATCTTTAAAAATTAAGGAAAAATAATAAAACATTTGGACATGCTTATATATGCGTACATATGCTATTTTGAAAGTATTTTGCATATTAAAAATATAAAGGGAAAATTGGGTATCAACAACTGGTTGACCATGTTAGTTACTTAGTCTCATAATGCATTCAATTGGCCCTAATTGTAGGTCCAATTCTGTCCAACCCACCCTCGTCTTCAACATGATTTTGTTACATTCTTTCTCTATGCTTTCTATTACCATGACTGACTTGGACTCCTAGTTGTTCTGTGCATTTGTTGTCCCAAATGTTTCCCTGTTTATGTGGTTTCAACTCTGTATGTTCCCAATCTCTTTCACCCCTGCTTGTAAATCTGTTGGTTAAGTGTCTGTGAATCTGAGTATTCTATGATTAATTGGTTATTTGCTGAATTGCTTTCCTCATAAATGACTTCAAAAATTGTTCTACTACTCATAGTAGTCTTCTCAAAACTGGTGTCACTCCCAGCATCTTCTTAAACTGTTTTCCATTTCTGAATCTTTTCACTTCTAAAATTGTCTCTACATTATTTTACTAAATCTTTCAAAACTGTGTCAAGCACTCTCACTTTACTCTTATGACTATTAGGTTCTGCCCATCTGGTGTGTGTACTCCTTAGGGATCCTTCAGATCCCTCTAAACTCTTGCACACCAGGGCTGGCCTTTCCACGCTGCACATAACCAATCCCTATTTGAGAAAGGTCTTGGTGTGAGCACTAGCCGGGATCCTTGAGGTCCTTAGAGAACTCTGACACACCAAAACACACTATTGGTTGTGAGATCTTTGGCTTCTAAGACTGTATTGAAGGCCTGGCATCCCCAGGTTTACTTTGGGCCTGATTTAGGCTCCCTATAGTATAGTTTAATTTACTTATGTACTTCATTTGATCTTGATCTGTAATAATATTCTTTATAAACAGATATTAGGGTAATTAGTAAAAAGGGGAGGGTTCATATATGATTTTTGTGGGGAAACCGGGTAGAAATCATGCTTCTAGGCTTATGTGTGTTGATTCGCAATAGAAATCATGCTTTAAGTCTACACTATGTTTACATTCTGCAATATATATCATGCCACTAGGTTTGCTATGCATATTTGTATTAAAAAACCATGCCATAAACCTGTGCAATAGATATCCTGCCTTAGGATAATCATGTTACCGCTTTGCATATTAGGAAACATGTTATAGTCATCATCTTAGTTATGATTATGCCTAAAGTCATAATCACCTAGGAACTCTAAAATTAAACTACTATTGTAATCATGCTTAATGAAATGACCATCTCTCTCTGTGCATTAGAAATCCTGCTTTAGGACTCTTTTTACATTTGCTAAATCATGTCTATGTCGCTTAAACGAATAACTGTCTATAAAAAGGTTCAAAAAATGGTCCAACACATAGATATCATGTTCTAGCATAAACATGCATGAAATCAGCTTTGTAGAATTGATCGCTTAGATCAGCATGCCTATAGGATTGGATAACTTCAAGTTGTTTCAACTTGTTCTCAGAATTACGATTGCATACAGACCTGCGCCTAGGCAAGCCTTAGGTAACTAATGGTCTAAAACGGTGAAAATATGTTCTGTTTATGTGTGAAATTGCCCAGGTTTAACAGGCCTTAAAATCAGTAGGCAAACTGATGAGGATTCTATCACTTCGCCTTAAAACGAAATGCTGCATATTCTGTGTTTGTGATACTTATCTAGATATCATGTTCTAGGGCCTTCTAAAATTCTGTAAAATCGGCTGTTTGAGACGTGCTAATTATTTGTTTACATGTGGAGGTAAACATGAGCCACTTAATTGCTTCTCTATTTGATAGTCCTATATGTCTTTGTTGTCGCTTAGATTTTACCTTTTAAATACCTTAGGAGTGTCTAGAACTGCCTAAGTATAGAGGTCCTAAACACCTCCGGGACCACAAGGAAGGGACGGGTAAAGC
Organism: Nicotiana attenuata; assembly: GCF_001879085.1. Classification (NCBI taxonomy): domain Eukaryota; kingdom Viridiplantae; phylum Streptophyta; class Magnoliopsida; order Solanales; family Solanaceae; genus Nicotiana; species Nicotiana attenuata. The sequence continues at coordinate 83,173 of NW_017674664.1, read as the reverse complement.
ACGCTTGGAGTTCATTAATTAAACCCGCTTATATAACCACTAAGGGAAGGGTAATGGGTAGTAATAGGATATGATGACCTGTGCGCTAATGCCACGTGTAACCCCTCTACTTGAGGAAGACTTATCGGGTATTGTACAAATGTGATCCTATAGGTTAACCAACATAGGACTTCCCCTCTTAAATTTACATATGTGTGCTTAGACTGTCTAAACTTCCTTGATTATATGTGTGTGCTTAGACTGCATAAACTTCCTTTATTTGCAAATGTGTGCTTAGACTGCTTACCTGTTACATGACTAATTCACATAACTAAGTTCGGCCGGGACCCACCGTTGTGGACCGCGAAGGGTGCCTAACATCTTCCCCTCAAGGTTATTTTGAGCCCTTACCCTAATCTCTGGTTACATGAGTTAATTGCTCTAGCTGCCCTAACGCACTTTAATCCGTTAGGTGGCGACTCTTCAAATATCCAATTCCCGAAAGGAAACGAGTTGTTCCCAATAAATGTCGAACCCCGGACTCCGTGAGGAAAAATGGGGCGCGACAGGTGGAAGAACAGGATGAGAGACCACATCATAGGAGAAGACTATGAACTTTGGGACATTGTTACTAATGGTCCCCTCGCTACTACAAAGAAGAATGTTGAAGGAGTGGATGTGCCAAAGACTAGAGCTGATTGTACTGCTAAAGATTTGAAGAAGTGGGAAAAGAATGCAAAGGCCAAGAAATGGCTTGTGTGTGGACTAGGTCCAGACGAGTATAGCAGAATTCAAAGCCGTACTACTACTAAGGAGATTTGGGACACTCTACAAGTGGCCCATGAAGAAACTCCTCAAGTAAAGAGATCAAGAGGAACACTGCTGTATTCTCAATATGAGAACTTTACCATGAAGGAAGGAGAAACCATCTAAGAGATGTACACAAGGTTCACAACTCTAACAAATGAACTTAAGTCTCTTGGAAGAATTATCCTTGAAGAAGACAAGGTTGAGAAGATCTTGACAAGGGTCTTGCCAGTAACTTGGGAAAGCAAAATCACTGGTATTCAGGAATCAAAGAACATTGCTACTCTCAAGTTGGATGAGCTGAATGGAAATCTCACTGCTTATGAACTGAGAAGGAAAACCATGAAGATGGATGCACCCAAGAAGGAAAGAAACCTGGCTCTCAGAATAGCTGAAGGTGCTGACTTAGAGGATGATGAAATGGCTATGATCACAAGGGATTTCAAGAAGTACCTAATGAGAGGAAAGGGTTCTTTAAGAGGTGCAACCTTCAACAAACCAAGGGCCCCTGAAAAACAGACCAACGAGGGCTGCTACAAATATGGTAAGACTGACCACATGATCAAGAATTGTTCTCAGTGGGAAATTGAATGGAAGAAAGAAAGGGCTGAACAAAGAAACAGGAAGAAGGAACAGGTTCAACCCAAGAAGAACAAACGATCAATAAAGGCTATGATTTCTACTTGGGGAGAAAGCTCAGATGAGGATTCAGAAGATGAAGTTGGAGATGAACAAGCACTTATGACCATTGGAGAATCAGATGATGAACAAGAGGTAAGTGTGATTCATCTCAAAGACAAGATTAAATTTTTATCTAAAGAAAAGCTATCTGAATTACTGCTAGACTTCATTGATGAGTCTGAGCTCATAAACAATGAGAAGGAACAACTGTCTAGGGAATGTGTGATCCTAAATGCTAAGTGCAAAAATCTGGAACTTAGGGCTAGTGAAAGAGATAGTAAAAATACTGAGTTGAAGAACCAGGTTCTTGAACTTGACATCACCGACTTAGAACTTAGATCTGAAAATTTAAAACTGAAATTAGGAATAGGTAAAAAGAAAGTTGATCACACACACATCACCTTAGAAGAAAATCTAAGAAAAATGAAGGACGAGTTGTATAAGAGAGATGAGAAGATAAGAGTCCTAAAAGAAGATCTAGGCAAGGTTAAGCATGAACTAGACAGAACTTCCAAATGGAATAAGTCCTCTGATGCACTATCTTGGCTACAAGAACATTACAGTAGCAATAAGTGAGGACTTGGCTATGGAACCCCTGTACCTAAGTGGGATCCCAAAAGCAAGTATATCACACTTCATGAGAACAAAATCTGCACACACTGTGGTAAGACTGGACACTTTAAAAGTGAATGTAATGCAAAAGAAAAGGCCAGTTAAAAGAATAAAACCTTTGTTCAAGGGAAAAATAGGCTGCCAGGATGGGTTAAAAGAATTTAATTCACCCATTTGCCTATAGAAAGGGACCCAAACTAGTTTGGGTTCCTAAGACTAACCCCTGATTTCTTTTGTAGGTCAAAGTGAAGGGGAGCAGCCAAATACAGTACATGCATAGTGGATGCTCAAAACATAATACCGGTAGCAAAAACAAGTTCCTTTCACTTGAGGACCTCAAAAGAGGAAATGTCTCCTTTGGAAATGGTAAGAAAGGTGAGATCATTAGGTTGGAAATGTAGGTAAGACGGACTCACATTCCATTGAGAATGTCTACTTGATAGATGGCTTGAAATATAGCCTAATCAGTATATCACAACTGTGTGACAGTGTGACAGAGGTAACTTGGTAGCATTCACCTCTACATAATGTTATGTGATAAATCTTACCACTAACAAGATTGTTTTGCAGGAAAAAAGGGTAAACAATATATACATTGTAGATCTGTCCACTCTTTCAGAAAATGAACTCACCTGTCTAAGTGTGTCGGACAATGATCGCCTCCATTGGCACAAAAGACTTGGACATGCAAGTCTAAGTCAACTCAACAAATTAGTCTCCAAGGACCTGGTGATAGGGCTGCCTAACATCAAGTTTAAGAAAGACAAAGTTTGTGAAGCTTGTGCAAGGGGGAAGTAGTTAAGATCCTCTTTTAAAAGTAAGAAACTGGTAAGCACGACCAGGTCGATGGAACTGGTTCATATAGATCTCTGTGGTCCAATAAGAACATTGAGTAGAGGTGGTAAGAAATATGTGATGGTGCTTGTTGATGATTACTCTAGGTTTACTTGGACATTGTTTTAACATCTAAGGATGAAGCATTTGACATGTTTACTGCCTTTGTTAGAAAAACTCAGAAACAACTAGGTAATCAACTTGCATCAATTAGGTCTGATCATGGAACTGAATTTGAAAATGCCAAGTTTGCTGAATTTTGTGATGAGCATGGTATAGATCATAATTTTTCTGCCTCTAGGACTCCTCAGCAAAATGGAGTAGTTGAAAGAAAGAATAGGACTCTTGAAGATATGGCTAGGACTATGCTTCTTCCCAGTAAACTGCCCCATAGCTTCTAGGCAGAGGCTGTAAATACTGCATGTTACATCATTAATAGGTGCATGACTAGACCTCTTGTAGAGAAGACTCCCTATGAGTTACTTAAAGGGAGAAAACCAAATATATCCCATCTTAGGGCATTTGGATGCAAGTGCTTTGTACACAATAATGGAACGGTCTCCCTAGGTAAGTTTGATCCCAGAAGTGATGAGGGAGTATTCTTGGGATATTCTTCACATAGCAAAGCTTATAAAGTGTACAACAAAAGAACTTTGTGTGTAGAAGAAAGTGTACATGTAGTTTTTGATGAAACTAACATTCTTTCTGAGAGACAGGAACATGAAGATGAGGCTATTGGGCTGGTAAAAGAATTGAGTGAAGTCACAGCTCAAACTGAAGTCGCACCAAAAGAAGGAACAGGTGATGGAACAGGTTCTTCCATCCAGAGCAACCTGACAGGGGGAACTGAAGAAAGAAGAAGTGAATCTAATTTCCAAATGGAACCTGTCCATGAGCCTGTTCCTCAACAACAGAACATGGGAGAAACTCCAAACAGAAATCAGTTGGTTGTGAAACCTTACAAGTATCAAAGTTCTCATCCCACTGAGAACATCCTTACTGATCTAACTTCTGGAGTTAAAACCAGATCTCAATTAAAGAATTTGTGTGCTTTTGATGCATTCTTATCTCTTATTGAACCTAAAAATGTTGCTGAAGCTTTGCACGATGCAGATTGGGTGAATGCAATGCAAGATGAACTCAATCAGTTTGAAAGAAGTCAAGTGTGGCATCTGGTCACAAGACCCAGGGAAAGATCAGTAATTGGCACTAAATGGGTCTTCGGAAACAAACTTGATGAAGATGGAACGGTTACAAGGAACAAGGCAAGGCTGGTGGTCCAAGGTTATATCCAAGAGGAGGGCATAGATTATGATGAGACCTTTGCTCCAGTTGCAAGAATAGGGGCAATAAGACTCCTCATTGCCTTTGCAGCACACATGGAATTTACCCTTCACCAAATGATGTGAAGATTTCCTTCCTAAATGGCTACTTAAAGGAAGAAGTCTTTTTCAAACAACCTCCAGGGTTTGAAAGTAAGGAGTGTCCAGATCATGTATACAAATTGGACAAGGCCCTATATGGACTCAAGAAGGCTCCTAGAGTATGGTATGAACGTTTATCCAAATTCCTACTTGAACATGGATACAAAAGAGGTAAGATTGACAGCACTCTATTCTTGAGGTAAAAAGGTAAGGATCTACTAGGAGTACAAATATATGTCAATGACATAATTTTTGGGCAACCACTGAAAAACTGAGTAAGGAATTTGCTAAATTAATGGGGAGTGAATTTGAAATGAGTATAATGGGTGAGCTTAACTTCTTCTTAGGCTTACAGATCAAAAAACCCAAATGGAACCATGATCCATCAGCAGAAATATGCAAAAGAGTTGATTAAGAAGTTTAAAATGGATGAATCAAAAGAAATAGACACACCCATTGCAACAGCTACTAAATTAGACATAGATGAACCTGGTTCATCTGTTGATCAGAAGTTGTATAGGGGTATGATTGGTTCACTTTTGTATCTTACTGCTAGCAGACCTGACATTGTTTTCAGTGTAGGGCTTTGTGCTCGTGCTCGTTTTCAAGCAAATCCTAAGGAATCCCGCTTCACTGGTGTCAAGAGGATACTGAGATATTTGAAAGGCACTACTGACTTTTGCCTTTGGTGCCCTAAAGGTAGTAACTCTAATCTATTAGGATTCGATGATGCTGACTGCGCATGTTTCCTTGTGGATAGGAAAAGCACCTCAGGTATGGTTCATTTTCTTGGTTCTTGTCTGGTATCATGGGCCACTAAAAAGCAGAATTCAGTGGCCATATCCACTGTTGAGGCTGAGTATGTTATTGCTGCCTCTTGTTGTGCTCAACCGTTGTGGATCAAACAACAGCTGATGGATTTTGGCATTGAAGTTGGTTGCATCCCTATCTTTTGTGATAACACTAGTGCTATTAGTATGACTAAGAACCCAGTTCATCATAAGAGGACTAAGCACATAGATGTTAGACATCATTTCATAAGGGACAACTATGAGAAAGGATTGATTACTATAGAATTCTGTGCTACTAATAAACAAATTGCTGACATCTTTACAAAAGCACTGAGTAGAGAAAGCTTTGAAAGGAACAAGTTAGAATTAGGGATGATTAAGATCACCTAATGGGACCAGCTCAGAATGCACAATGAAAAAAAAATTGGCTAGGAAATCTGGAACTTGTGTAAATATCTAGATTAATTTTTACTCAGATTCATACTGTAAATAGTATACTCCTGTGACATGTGTTGATATGACTCACTGATCTCTAACAAAATTTTCTCTATTTTGGTAAATTGAGGCATGATCAAAAGGATTCTAAATGAAGAACCTGGTTCATCTGAATACCGAGGTATGTTTTGCTATACTCTGCACAATTAGAAATATAAATATTTAAATCATGAGCAGAGTCCTACCTATATTCAAAAATATCAGAAAATCCTATCCGTTTATTTTTGAACCAGTTCTGTCTCTACTAGAGTTCTCACCACAAAAAAATGCCTAAAATCTAGGAAAGCTTAACCGCTCATTCAACCTGAAATTTCAGGTTGATTGGACTTCTAATTGACTGCAAAAAGCTACCTTTAGTAATTAATTAAGTTTCTCTCTTTAGAAACCCATCATCACCTTCTGCCACTCTCATAAATCTCTAAACCGTCGAAATTTCTTCTTTCACTCTCAAATTACTCTATCTTCCAAAAGCCAAACTCACAAATTCTCTCACAAAATCAGTCACAATGTCTAACCCCCAAGATAACCCAGGAAATCCTCCACAACCTACCCCCTCTGATTCATCCACCCCTCTTCCACCCAGTACAACCCCTCAACCTAGGCGAAGGCGAGTAAAAACGCTTGCTCGCAAAAGGGCGGCAACTGGTGCTCTTTCAAGGAAATTGAACGAAAAATTAAAGGCAGACCAAGCCCAAGATTCAGAGAACCCAGATGATTCATTCAAATATGCGAGTGAGGGAGAAGGAACTGGGTCTTATGACTCTGAGAAGGCTCAAAACTTCTCTTCTGAGGTATGTTTTGTTTTGGTTGAGAATGTAGACAATAGGTTTGTTCTGGTTGGTTCTGTTAGGAATGTGGAATTTTCTGAGTCAAGAAGGAGAGGTGGTAAAAATAAAGGTGAAAAAGAAAAAGAGAGTAAGGGTGTGTCTGGTAATGTAAGGGGAAAAAGGAAAGAAGTGGTTGGTTCTTTACCCACTTCTGAATTAGTGGTACCAGCTATCTGTGGGGTTGATCGTGCAACTGAGGAAGAAAGTAGCAAGAAGACAGGGGGAAGTGGCTCAGGGGAGGCTGCTAAAGGGTTGGTTAGACTTAGTTCACAGGCAGATGAATCTGGTTCATCTATTGAGGAGATCCTAGAAGACCTTCCGAAGAAGGTAGGTGCTCGCTATGATCCAAAGAAAAGGAGAACCACAATACCAAAAGCCCCCAGCACTGCCAAACCTTCTAAGAAAAGAAAGGCTTTTTCACCAACAACTACTGAAATTCCCTTGCCAAAGTGGAGAGCCACAAGAAGTATGGTGAAACAAAGTGAGAGTGAATTACGAAAGGCTTTGGCTGAAATCAAGAAGAAGAGGATGGATAAAGGAAAAGCTAAGGTTGCCGAGCCTTCTGAGGCTGTTGAAGTTGAGGAGATGGAACAGGTCCATCATGAGGAACATACAATTGTGGAGATTCAGACCCCCAAGCCTAAAAAGACCAGGACTTCTTCCAAGATGTCTTCATCAGGGTCTAAAGCTACTGAACCTTCATTGGCCAAGAGGACAAGGTCTGCAGTGAAAAACAAACTAGTTAGAATTGCTGAGGACGAAGAATGGAGTGGTGAAGACGAAAGTGAGTCTGATGGTGAACAAGACAAGCTGGCCAAGTTTGGCAAAAGAAATATTTTGAAGGGTAGATTGCTGAAAGACTTGGTGGAACCGGGAATGGTTCGATTGGTTGATGCACTAGCTCAGGGTTGGAAGGACATGGTCCTTCAGATAGATGGAAGGCTATCCATGAATGAAATCATTGAATTTATGGCCAATGCGGAGGTCAAGAATGGCAGAGTTACCAACCAAGTGAAAGGGGTTCAAGTGACCTTCGATGCAGAAAAGCTGGGTGGGATTCTTGACATTCCCGCTGAGGGATATGATGACTATACTATGCAAAGATGGCCAAGTCTGGATTCCCTTCCTCCTGCCCTTGAAACCACTAGGAGATTCTGTGATATTGAAGAAGTGAATGAGGCCATGTTTGTGCACAAGAGTGAAATGAAGCCACAACATAAAGTCCTATTTGAATTTGTCAACAAGTGCCTACTGCCCAGGCAGGAGAGAAGGCACATTGCTAACTATATGTACTTAGTTCTGATGGAGTGTCTTGAAAGTGGCAGACAAATCAACTGGCCTGTATTCATCATCAAGTTACTAGACAGGGTTATCAATGGCTCCAAGGCCCATGCTACTCCTTATGGGTTTATTCTGACTATTGTGCTTGATTGTTGTAAGGTGCCACTAAAGAAATAGGAAATGGCTACAAGCAAGGATCACTTTGGAATCAACACTTTGATTGCTTGTGACTATGAGGTCACTGCCTTTCCTAATGATATCCAAGAAGACACCTATAAATAGCAAAGTCAGAGCTCTAGTGCAGGAGAGTGGGGCAAAGGATGCTGAGATAGCTAGGCTGAAGGCTCGCTTAGCAGAGGTTGAATCTGAGAGGGATGCTCTCAGAACTGAGCTTACCAAGGAAAAGGAGAAGAATGAGGGCATTCTTCAAAATATGCTGAATCTTCTTCAAACCCAAAGCCAACCCTCTAGCTCTTCCAAGCCTTAGAACCTCTAGCATTCATCTCCTGAACCTGTCTAGTACCACCGATGACCCAGATTAGGGATTTCTCTCTCTTTTGCTCATGTTTTGAATATTTTGCTTTCTTTTTGTGTATTGTGGTAGCAGTAGATCTCCTATCAATTAAATCTACTATATTTGCTCTTGTTGATTGTTAATATTTCCTTGAATAGTTTGAATGTGTTTGCTTGATTACTGATGATTAATCCATGATTGCACTTGTAGTTGCCACAGTGCCCATGAGTAATTGTTAAAATTTCCGGAATCACACTTTGTCTATGTAACTTTTCGATGATACCAAAAGGGGGAAGAGATATTGTGCTTTATATATTCTGAATAAGTAATGTTTATAACCTAATGAACCTGGTCCTAGATGATAAGTAAATTTTTCTAACTTTGTATTAATGAATAAGCTGAGTTCCGATAGGGCCTAAGTGAGTGAAAAGCACAGAGTTTGTCATCATCAAAAAGGGGGAATTTGTTGGCCCAAGTAAAGGTAAAGTTTTGAAGACTGACAAAAGGAACTCAGACATGAACCAGGTCCATCTTGTAAAGCACAGTTATTTTCAACCCAAACATGCGAGATGCACGTGAAGGAGATAAACCATACTTATCAGAAGTAATACCTCCTAATCAGGATCGAAAAGGTTGCATACTGGATAAGGAGAAAGACTCCTTACACAAAGAGAAACACGGCTTAAGAAATGGATAGAGTTAGAGGATGAGACCAACTAGAACTCTTCCACCAAGGAAGAGTAGATTTGTATTCTAGTCAATCTCTAATTGCTAACTCCTTAAATATTAGTGTTGTTCTCTTTTACAGGCAATGCACATAAGCAGAAGTTAAACGTGAATTGAGAGCAAAATAGCAAGGCAATTTTGCAAGCAATTTATGTGTGATTCAAGCATGCAATCCTGAAGCTACTTGACACTACAAGAAAAACGTCCTTTAAGGAAGGGAAATATGGTCCCTAAAGCTCCAAATCTGGTCCTAATAAATCTATTGCGACGGTAAAAAGCTGGTCGCCACTGGTCGCAATAGCTNCAAAATTCAAAAAATGCAGTTGCTCGACTACATATCACAAATGACTCATGTCCTTCTGATGATCACAAGGAAGGGAAATTACAAATGCTTGTTACAGCTGCTCCAACACTGGATATTTCAGTAGTACTGAGTGATGGTGTCAATAAATATGCTCTTTTACTGTTCGAGAAAAAAAAGTTCTAGGCTTTACTTCAAATGGCACACTATTTATGCCGAAGGCATATCGACTTCTATCTAGCAAGGGTTCCAGCAATCACAAACCAAGCCATTTGAATAGTGCAAATACTGTTGGGTTCTTCAGTTTTTCCTTGAACACCCCATTTCAGATGCTGCTCTCCTTGAAATTTCTAGCTAAAAAATGAGGCCATTGGAGAAAATGGGGATTTTCAGGGTGGTTGACCATCTCCAACATGCCAGTGAATTCTTTTTTGCTCTAATCAACAGCCCCTTTTGCATATGTATGATTGTGTGTATATATGTGTATTGTATGTCTGTTTCTTTCTTTCTGTTTGTCTATCTATCTATGACTACTCTGCCTCTGCATGTCTGCTTTTTCAGGCGATTGCTTACACATTACCCCCAGATCCCACTTGTGTGATTTCACTGAATTTTTTTTTTTGTTGTAATAAGAACAGTTAGGAAGAATCCTAGCTAGGTTGCTGTACCAACTAGACCTTTTTCTAGTTGTGGTACCAGCTAGGCTCTTTTACCCTTTTTCTACTTGGAGCACCAATTAAGCTTTTCCAATAAGGCATACAACAATAGAAGTGAATATTTCAGAGTATACAACATACAAAGGCCCTGGAAAAATATGAATAGTATCAACAAAAGTATTTTATCAATAATCAAACACAATAAAAACGCACAAACAAGTCTCAACAAGTATAGTCCTAAGCCTATCTAGAGAAGACTCAGCAGAAGCAGCAAGGAACTGAAGCTGACAATGGGCTCTGAATAATTGTTTCCCTCTTTTCAGAAAGCATTGAATTTCCTTTCCCGTTGCCGTCATACTTCCCAGGAAGTTGAGTGAAATGCAAACTCAAGCAACTATCTGGATTTTCTACAAATATGTATGTGTATATATATAATACTAATCAATAGGTAAAATGCTGTCAGGGGCATATTAGAGAACAACAAAATGGATACAATGTTAAATACTTTTTGCTTTTTGCAGTACTAAGGTACAGGGTACTAAGCAGAGTTATCATCTAAACCACCCACCAGACATTTTTTTGGGAGAAAAAATAATAAAGTTTTATTAACTGTTTAGAGGAGGGAGGATTAGTTTCTCAAGTGCAGACTTAAGGGGTCTCTTCGGTAAAATTCTCTCTTATAAATCAGAGAGTGTTTTACTTCACAAAATGGAGGTTCACCCCAGAACGAAGAATGAGGCCAATAAATAGAAAAAGGGAATTCTTCTGAGGGTGGTTTCCCCCTCTGCTTGGCCTATGATTTCTCCATTAACCAAACCAACAACCCTCTTCAAAAGTACAACTACTAGTGTTCTGATTTCTTTGAGGTAAAACCAAACATCCTCTGATCTTAGCGTTTGTTTATCAAAGATTGTTTGAATTGTCCAGATGTGTCTACTGTGGAAAAGTTTCAACTTTTCAAAAAAGGCAGTGATGATATTGCTAATACTGGGCTGATATTCGGGGGCATGGAGACAGTCTAACCCACTATTTTGCTAGGATAAGGTAAATCCTCAGTGACAATAGGGATAGCAATAAGATAGAAATGACTATATAAATCAACAAAAAAAATAAAAAGTAGGGTATATTGTTACTAACTTGGTCAGCACACAAAAGTAGTGGTCATTCAGTTGAAACATGGGATGTCGAAGGAGAGACATGTGATTGTTTAGCAGCGACGTATTCCTTTATTATCCTCATTTCTTTCATCTCATCTTCTAAGGTAGACAAGCGATCATGTAAGGATTTGTTTTCCTCATTCAAAGATTTGTTTTCCTCTCGAGTTGAACGTAGCGCGGACAATAATTCAGCCTTTGAAGAAGTGCCACCTTTCAAGTCTTTCACCTTTACTCCACCCCCAAAGCCAAATACATGGCTACGAGTTTGAGGTCCGCAACATTTTTCTACTATCTCTATGGTAGGTAAAGATGTATCTGATTGAACTATTTCATCAATATGAGCCTACAAAACATATGAAGAAATATTTATATTAGAACCGATAATAATTTCAACTAATTTACATATTCAATTGACTAAACATATATGTTTTTCAATTGCTTCAGGTTCAACAAGCTTGTTATTTTTCTTACGAGTCTCAAAGAAAATTATTGCCAAATCTGGTGGATTGCCATCTTTCCCGCCCTTTACATCAAAGGCAAACATGTCAATAAACACCTCGTAAATATTTCCTTTAGAAAAATAGAGATTTTATGATAATACCTCTTGATAAATTATCTCTCGAATAGGCTTGCTACCAATATGATGGAGCATCTTCAACTTGGCTCGGTTTACTGCATTCCTATTGCTTCTCGCCTTTGTGAAACAATAAACATAAATATAATTATTGTAATAAACTTAAATAGTATACTTAGGTTCGATTCTTGATATAGCGGAAAAAAGATATCTGGTGCTAGGGGGAATTCAGACTACATATGCTTTGGCGAAATAGACTATATATTAAATCCTTCGACATACCTGAAAACTTTCAGAAGAAAAATGTTCCTTTACTAACCACTCCCATTCTTTCTTGTCTACTCCCTTTGGAATATTCTTAAGAGCTTGTTGGATTGGCTTGTCCTTCATATATTTTGCATGCAAGTGTGCTCTCCATTTGTTCCATAACTCTTTTATCCATCCCAAGATATGATCACGATGATCATTCATGTCAACACTCTCAAACTTATCCTACAATAATCAAAATATTGGTTGAGTTAATGCATCACAAGAGTTCTCCTTAACCACGTGGGGTTTAAGGGGGGAGGAGTCAATTGGCTGAGAAGGCTGGACATTGTGCTCTTAAAAGTTAAAATCCAGACATTTCTATCTTTTTGTTATATTGGATGATTGTGATTTGCTTTCATATATGCTTATATTTGAAGTTTGAACAAATTTACCACTGCTAGAAAAAATTTCAGCATTATGCCAATGTTTCAGTCACATTGCTTTCAGTCACATTTGCTTTCATACATGCCAATGGTATGCACTAAGCAGATCTGCTTTTATTATCTTTTGTGTGTGCCTATGTGGTGCTATTTGTTAATATTTATCTTGTTTAATAGGGTAACACGTGCATCAAATAATCAGCAGCCACCTGCCAGTGTACCATGTTATAATGGACCTCTTAATAAGAAGCCGGAGACATGTAATCCAGCAGCGTTTTCTACAGCTGTTGGAAGCACAAATCAGGTATCTAGCAGCAGATGTTTTCAATTATATCAAACTTGTTAAGCCGGAGACTACAGTGGCTACACCAGAAAGACAACAAACTGAGAAACAATTCTCATAACACTGGATTAGGAGCTAGAAAGAAGAAAACAAGAAGCAAGAACACAAGAAACCACTACTCTTTAAATTTAGTATGCCATGTGATGATAGGAAATCACTTCTCTTTAAAAACGAAGAGTTAGAGCCAATGAAAAGGAGCTCAAACCACCTGCCAATGCACAGAACGTCCAAAGAGAAACAAAATAATAGTTATACCTTTCCTATTCAGTTTTTCAAACTTCTGTTGTTGTATCGAGTAAAGCGAGATGCTATAGGAATGTTATTAAACCTTATATCAAACTTGTTAAGCCAAAGACTACAGTGGCTACACCAGAAAGCCAACAAACTGAGAAACAATTCTCATAACACTGGATTAGGAGCTAGAAAGAAGAAAACAAGAAGGAAGAACATAAGAAACCACTTCTCTTTAAATTCAGTATGCCATGTGATGATAGGAACAGTTTGTAAAAGAGCAGTTAGACTCACACATATAATTCACGGATATAACAGAATACCTGCAACAAACATAACTAATCAACTAAATTAGCAATTTGACATCTAGCACAAATAGCCACATTTCACAGTACTATACTTTCCAGTGTCATCACGGTTAAAATGCACAGGCATACTCTTAACTATATTTGTTACCTCATTAGCTGCTCACATGTGATTCAACTTTTCTTGCTTAATATCATTCCACGATGATACTCCCAAAGGACATATATTGCGGTCACGAACTATTCTGCCCAAGTGCCTCAACTGTCTTACGAGTTCCTAAAGTTATATTGCAACATTTGACACATGGACATCTTATTTCATATTCTTCTCCTGTTTTCTGAAAAGCATAATTCAAAAACTTTTGCACTCCGATTAAGTAGGCTTCATCAAGCCGATTATCAACAAGTTGCATCCATTGCTTACTAGGTGCCATAACCTTGGAGAGTACATAAAAATTAGATTAAAAAAAGGATAGAAGATAGGAAAAATACTAAGATGAACACAAGTTATTACAGTCAGATGCACACAACTGTGTTGAACTCTAAGGTCGCACTAGAGGATTAGGCTTCTTTCTCTTTTTAGTTAATGTATTGTAATGTACAGTCAGATAAAAGAACTTGAAAAACTGAACTTTTCAAGAATTTCTTCTGGATACCAATTTCCAATTACCTTTGAACAAAGGTAAATAGAACTTTTTAAGCATTTCTTTTTGACACCATATATTAATCTATAGACCTTTTATCGTGAATGTGTGTAAATTTATGAAAGATCTGCTACAATTAGAAATATAATATTTGCTACCGAAATTAAATTTGCTACCCAATCACTGACACATGAAGTCGTGTTTTAACATCAAGAATTCATAAGGTTAAAATCCTACCCCGCGCTCGAATGCTCGAAGAGCAACTAGAAGAAGGAAAAGTCGCAAGACAGAGACTCGTCAATTGAGCACAAGGGTGAGGTTGACTAAATTAGACATGAAGGTCAGAATTTCTATCTCAATTTTTAGAGTGAATATAGTAAGGTCTCTGATTCCTCTACATTAAACCACTGCTACTTTCCAGTAAATTAGGCTAATCTTGTTTTGCATTTTTCTTGCAACTCCTTGCTATATACCTTCCCCTAAACTATAAACATGAACAAATATGAATATACGTTATTTCCCCCGTTTGAAGATTAATATTTCATACACGCTACAAACACGAATATACTTCAAAGAAATCAAATTATCAAATTAGAAATCCCAACCCAATAATCTTTCTATTGATTATACAAATAAGAAACAAAATTATGAAACCTTTTACCAATTTAATTTAGAGAAGAAGGAGAAGAAGAACTTAGAGAAGAAAAAGAGCAAATCGAAAGAGGAGGCATACCTGGGATTCACGAATGAGCGAGGTCGAAAGCTCGGGTACACCTGCGATTCACCAACAAACAAATTTGCAATCTTTGCTTTGACAAAATACTGATTTTGAGAGATGAAGAGAGGGAGGCAGACCTGCGTTGTTTATTAGAGACTAGGGCACACTACCTGAGATTCACGAATGAGCGAGGTCGAAAGCTAGGGTACACCTGCGATTCACCAACAAACAAATTTGCAATCTTTGCTTTGACAAAATACAGATTTTGAGAGATGAAGAGAAGGAGGCAGACCTGCGTTTTTTATTAGAGACTAGGGCAGAGTAGTCGTGTATTGCTTGAACAGAGAGTTTTTTTAGTTTAAGAATTTTTTATTTTAATTAGTATTATAGTTTTGGCGCCTATTTTTTAGAAAATAATAACTTTTTAATATTTTAGTATTATATTTGGCGGTATTCCCTCCCGCTCATGGCCCTCAATTATAATTTGGGACCAGTTACTAATTTCTTTAGGGACCAGATTTAGTACCTTCGCAATAAAATACACCATTAAGGACCACAATATAATTTCGTCCCAATACATATACATTTTAGAGACGAGATTATTAACTCGTCCCTAAATGTTGGTCGCAGATAAAGCTTTTTCTTGTAGTGGAATATTTATCAAAATATATCAAATTCTCCTTTAACAAATTTCAAGTAGTAAAGTTTAATCCCTTTAGAAATTCATTTACAAATTCCATGTGATTTAAGCAATTCAAGCTACCATAGGGTTTACAAATAATTCAAGTATTCATGCTTGTGGGTCCTAGCTACCCGGACAATAGCATAATAGTAGCTACGCACGGACTCTCGTCACCTCGTGCGTACGTAGCCCCCGCAAGTAGGAGCACTTAATCAATTATATTCACCTACGGGGACAATTCCCTCTTACAAGGTTAGAAAGGAGACTCACCTCGCTCCGAAGACTCATAACCGGCATTCTACATTCCTCCGAAGACTTGCAGCAACGCACAATGCTCCAAAACTAGCCGATGATTATACAAATCCATTAATATATGATCAATTAAGCTTTACAACCCAATTTGTAATAATTCCTAACCCCGAACGAAAAGTTGACAAAAATGCCCTTGGGCCCACGTGCCCGGAATCCGAAATTTCTCGAAGATAAAGCTTACCCATGAACTCACAAACTCAAATATATGATTTTCTCTTACTTCCATGCTCAAAATCGTGATCAAAATTCAAGAACACTAATTTTCTAGGTCATCCCTCAAACCCCCAGCTTTTCTACAATTTTCATGCCCAAATCCATGTATAAACCTTGTATTTAACTCAAAGCTAGCATAAATTACTTACCTCCTAACAAGTGACGAAAATGGCGCCTCAAAGCTGCTCCCATTCGACTCTAATGGAAGAAAAATGGGGTTGAAATGAACTCAACCCCGAATTTTTTAAAGACCTCACAGCTCCAGTCATTTCCGCTTCTGCGGAATTATTTCCGCATATGCGGATTCCGCTTATGCGGTCAAAACGCCGCTTCTGCGGCTCCTTCCCAAGCCGCCCAGCTTCCGCTTCTGCGCTCCCTTTTCCGCAGGTGCGGTCCCGCATCTGCGGCTCCCTGACCGCATCTGCGGTCCCAGCTCCCCTCACCAAAATCCGCATCTGCGGTCTTCCTGGCCGCTTCTGCGGCTCCGCTTCTGCGGTCAACCCTCCGCAGAAGCGAAAATACCAGCAACCAGATTCCTTAAGCTGTCCACAAATCCCATTTTCGATCCGTTAGCCACCCGGAATCCACCTGAGGCCCCCGAGACCTCAACCAAACCTACCAACCAATCCCAAAACACTTTACGGGCTTGCTCGAGGCTTCAAATCACATCAAACAACGCTAAAACCACGAATCGACCTCCAATCCAAGCTTTATGAACTTTAGAATTTCCAACGTCTATTCCTGATGCTTAAACCTATTTTAATCACGTCCGAATGACCTCAAATTTTGCACACAAGTCTTATTTGACATTACGGACCTATTCCAACATCCGGAAACGGATTCCGACCCCGATATCAAAAAGTCAACTTCAGGTCAACCTCTCAAAATCCTCCGAATTCTATCTTTAGCCAAATGATTCCAAAATGACCTACGGACCTCCGAATTCCCTTCCGATCGCGCCCCCAACTCCAGAATCACCATATGGAACTACTACCAGACTCAGAATCCCAAACTGACATCGATATCACTGAAATGAACTTCCACCCAAACTTATGAAATTTCTTCCAAAATGCTAACTTCCACAATATGCGCCAAAACACTCCCGGGTTATCCGAAACCCGAACCGGGCATACGCCCAAGTCCGAAATCATCATACGAACCTGCTGGAACCTTCAGATCCTGATTCCGAGGTCGTTTACTCAAGATTCCCATCCTAGCTCATTCTTTCAACTTTAAGCTTCCGAAATGAGAATCCTCCTTCCAAATCAACCATGAACTTCCCGAAATTCAATTCCAACCACGCGTACATGTCATGATACCCGAAATGAAGCTGTTCATGGCCTCCGACTGCTGAACGGAGCGCTAGGACTCAAAACGACCGGTTGGGTCGTTACAAATTATGTGTCACTTTATTAACTTGTTGAGACTTAAAAATAAACGATGCTAGAGAATCATATTTAAATTGTGAATTATGTTTTTTTATAAATTCTCATTCATAGAAAGCATATTAAATAAAAGGAGTATTTTAAAAAAAATATCAAATTATAATATCAAAATTCTTTCAAGATTCATTACTCCTTAAGAGATACATATAAGATTTCATAGCGGATACATTACTTTTGATCTTTGAGTTGTAACGACATTGCAGCTAATTTGCATATTATGATATATGTCATACTTTATTATAAATTATAAATATTTTAAATAGATTATTTGTTATAATTTTGTGATTTTAATATAATTTTATAAGTTTTTTTTTATTTTATACTATCTTAAATTTCTTGAAATTAGTAAAATTTAAAGATCCGTAGGACTTACGCCCTATATCTCAGGGCTTACGCCTCGCCTCACGCCCCACCTTTTAAAACATTACAAACTTGACCATTGAATTGTCACAAAATTTATTCAAGCGTCCTTTTTTAAGCTGCGATTTATATTTTGTCCCCTTTTAAAAATATTTGCAGATTGTAACTCTTCTCTTCACAAGCGGAAGTAAACCTTTAAAGTTATACGGAAGATTTCACCCAAGTTCATTGGGAATTTTAAGTTCGACGATCTAAAGTTGTTAAAAAAACTATAATAAATTTATGATCAAACTTAGACTTAATGAAATTGTCCACAAAGTTTCACCAAGTTCACTGGAGCTTTAACTAGATGGTCTAAAGTTGTAGAAAAACTATAAAAGTCTATGACAAAACTTGGTCTAAACTTGTCGCAAAATGGTAGGGTAAATTTGGTCTAGAAAATTACGCATTCGGACTGGATTTAACCCAAAGCCCGTCTTCTCTTTCCATTTGGACAACAAATGCAAAGTCCAGGATGCTGGAAACAGGCATAAACTTTTATTGAAAAGCTCACTGCTTTTAGTTGGGCCTCAAAAGACTAATGCAAAGCCCAGTGGTGTTTGTTTCAAAACAAAAAATTGCTGAAATAAAACACTTCTGGGGATGGTTTTTAATAGGGATTTTTACCTTCCTATACCATATATGAAACCTTATTACCCTCAATGTTTAAGGTTTGTGTTAATTACATTTCAGTATACTAAATTATCATTTATATACCATAATTCAAATTAGGGATATAATTAAGGGTGCATTTATATTAGGTGCTATAATTAAGGGTGCAATTATTTTCTGACCCTTCAGCCATAACTTAAAAAAGTTATGAATTTCTTTCTTTGCTTCTTCTTCCTATTTGTCGTGTCCGGCTAATGCAAATCACAGCAAATGAAACAAATTACCTAATTTTGCTTGCTTTCGCTGAGATTCAAATATTGGTATTCGAAGTTTTTGTGTATTTTATTTTTTATAATGATGGTAAGTTACACCTTTGAATGAGAATGCCTTCATCACAGGTCTGTGCATTCTATAGTTTTATCTTCTACTTCCAAGAACTGCACTCAGATCTATAGTTAATTTCATAAACAAAACATACCTTCTTTTGTAGATAAATTGTAGAAAAATTAGAAAAATTATAGATAAATTGTAGACTGTTTTTTGCAGAAGATTTTGTTGAAGCTTTAGTCGTTTTGGATTTGTGAAAACAGAAAACAATGCATCTACAATCAGAATACAATTTATCTACAAGATATTTACAAACTGGATACATTGAATTTTAATATCTCAATTCCCATTTCAATTGTAGCATTATTGGCATTTTCGACATAATTGTAGAAGTTTTAGTCTTCCCAATCTACAATTTATCGATAATTTATCTACATTTTATCTACAATTCTACAATTTCTGGAAATATGTCTTCTTCTTCTTCTTCTTCTTCTTCTTCTTCTTCTTCTTCTTCGAGTTTCAATATGAAATTCAGTCAAAACCAAGTCTAATCTTCACCAAAACCCCTCAAAATTGAGATATAAACTCCAAACCATATTTCCGATTATTTTCAACAACACCCAATCCAAACAAATAATGATTTTTGAAAAACCAAATTTGAATTCAAAACTTTCAAGCTTTTTAATTGCTATCAATGGTGAAAAATATATGGAAGAACAGACGAAGATGAAGATGAAGAACAGAAATCTCCTTTCCGTTTCAAAATTACGCAGCTTCGAGATCTCGTTTCCGTTTCAAATTTTGAATTTAATGTGGAATAAATCAATCCCAGATTCTGTGGCTGATTTTTCGCGCGCTAAAAATGGCAGATTCTGCCTAAATAACGAATGGTATATAAATTGTAGATAAACTGTGGACTGGGCGGGTAATATACATACTATGCACATATTTGGTAATAAGGTTTCATATATGGTATAGTTAGGAAAAAATCCCTTTTTAATTTTTGATCCCTGCTTGCCTCTATAGGCAGAATTTCAAGGTGAAAAGTTAAAACTTAAGAGTGTTGCTTATAAGGCAAGCAAGGGGCAACACTTGTTAAACTTGAAATTCTAGTAATAGGGTAAGCGGGGATAAAAATTCAATACCATCTATTTTGAAGGTTATTTGTGTACTTTTATATATATATATATATATATATATATATATATGACACATCTGTTTGCTACTTTTAGTATAAATGATTGGGTGAGGACTATTTAAGTAAATTCTTGTGAACTTTTTAAAAACACAAAACAAATTGTCTATTTCCTTTTTTCCCCTTAAACCAAACAGCATTAGAGAGGACTGGGGAATGTTTCAGTATTTCGAGAAAATGAAAAACTCAAAGAAAAGATAGGTCTTTTTAGCAGGAGTATTATTTAGTATAAGTTGATTATGTTTTTTTATTTTTTTAAATCTCTTTGAGAAAAGTCTAGAAGTTTAGAGTGATAGTGATTATTCAATAGACCATAAGGTTGTTTACCTTAAAAAAACGGATAACAATTGAATTTATATGTGGATTTAAGGATACGTGATATAACTTGGTACAAATTAAGAAGACAGATTAATATTGAAATTGACAATAAAAAAAATGCAAACCACACAAATTGAACAGCCTTGGCCTTAGAGTTCGATCACCCTCGAACCAAGAAATGCCTCTTCTGATGTAAGAACAGAATAACAAGTTGTTAAGAGCTAGAAATAACAATATATTGCTTTGTATTGCGTACTTCAATGTGTGTTACAAATGAGTAGACCCCCCCCCCCCTTATATAGTAGGGGTGTCCTTCTCTTGATATAATTCTATACAAGGTAAAAAATCTCATGATTTGCTAATATCTCGGCCTCTCCCTGAGACGCGTCATGATTTCCTACCGATCGCAAATATTTCGGTCTTCTATTATTCGGCCGGGCACTTTTCCCTCGATCTCGTTTGGTCTCGATTTTGTTCGGTCCCGGGGTCACGAGCTCAATGATGTAACTTTACACCTTGGTTCGATTTTTAACCTGTCATGTTTCAGTCTTGATTGGTCATACAATAGGCGAACTCGGTTTAGACCATATACAGATAGTCCACTCGTTTTTCTGAGAGAAGACGACGAGAAACGATATGAACCTTGGAACCCCGCTTATATAGACCAAGACGTAAGCGACAAAAGGTTACTGAAACGTCCCGTCAGTCCACTTATTAAGGCATTAAATGCGTGTCAGTTTGGTCGGCACTATGGGTTTTGAACCGCCATTAGCAGACTATAAATATCACGATTTTCATTCATTCAAACTTTATGTCCAAAGCTTCTTCCATCCTTGTTCTTCAAAAATCTCTTCACTCTCCAACTTTTGTACGCAAATTTCTTGAACTTTCTGCAAACCGCTAAGCATACCTTCTTAATTTCTTCTTCTTCATCTTTGCTCTAAAATGGCAAAACTTCTAAGACTGTCCCACAAAAGGAGGCTGCCTCTTCATCACGGCGTGCCGGCGACGGGACTGCGGCGGAACCACATCCCGACGAGTTCATTCCTGGGGTGCGAGACCACTATTGATTTCAAGATCGAAAAAACTTCCTCGGTACTGGGTCGATATGAGTCGGTCTCGAGATACAAATGTTCGATCACCGATGATCTCCTCACCAAGGTCAAAGAAGAATGTAACTAGACTGATAAACAAGCGGCGGTGCCCTCACTCGAGGAATCAATTACCACCCATGTGGAGGGTTTTTTAAGTGCTTACACTTCCCCTTTCACGTTGGGTCCCTTAGACTCGATCATCATTGCCTTCTGCAAAAGGTATGAAGTGACCCTCGGTCAAATCTATCCCTCTTTCTGGAGGATAGTAATTCTTCTTCGCTTTTTCATAAA
Organism: Nicotiana attenuata; assembly: GCF_001879085.1. Classification (NCBI taxonomy): domain Eukaryota; kingdom Viridiplantae; phylum Streptophyta; class Magnoliopsida; order Solanales; family Solanaceae; genus Nicotiana; species Nicotiana attenuata. The sequence continues at coordinate 61,696 of NW_017674664.1, read as the reverse complement.
CAAAATCGAGGGGTGTTCCTTCACCCTCGATCATCTTATACGTCTATACAGTCCCCGACTCTCTCGAGGGGGATTAATCAAACTTGCTCACCGGGCCACCAGGGCCCCATTCTCTAGCATAGATGAGGATCGGGACCGAGGCTGGATGGGTCTATTTGTTCGAGTAAGGTCCTCGGACTTGATCCCTGCCGAGGATATGTCATTTCCCGATAGATGGAACATGAAGCATAAGTATAACTTCACCTTAAAGACTTCATTTATCGCTTCTTGCCTTCCCTCCCTTCTCATTGGTGTTATTGTGGTGCAGCTGTGGCTCGGATGCCAGAAGTGGTTCCTCGACTAAAGAAATGGGTCAAAGGTCTCGTGTCATAGAGACCATATTCCAAGTGCGCATGGCGTGAACTATCGAAGGGTCGGTGCGAGGCCCGTAATCATGGTAAGTTTTCTTTTATGATTTTCTGATATTTGGTTTTCCTCTTGCACCATCGGACTCTTATTGATTCTGTTTTCCTTTTGTAGGTCTCCTAAAAGACGTTGCTATAAAGCCTCCATCCGGTGATGAGGATTTGCATTTCGAGTCCCCTGCTCCGAGGCAGGGTGATGAAAAGAAGAGAAAAAGAACCCCCAGTTCTCCGAACTCGAAAAACAAAAAACCAAAAAGGAGGCCGAGCAAGCCCAAGGGAAGCTTGTTATATCTTTTACTATTCTTGCATTAACCTATTCGAGGGCATACGAGCTCGAGAGCTTAATTACGTTGCAACACTGGTTTGCTTTATTTTACTGTCAATTCCCATTGTTAATCTTCACATTTATCAATTAGTATTAGGTTAAATCATGTATACTTAAAACCACATTATAAGTTTAATTATGTCACGACCCAAACCAATGGGCCGCGACGGACACCCGGTACCTTACTCAACCGAGTACCAACATAATGTATCTTTCATATCATTCTATCATAGGTAAATGAACCGGAGTAAAGCATGAGGGAATACAAACTTATACATATGAAGTACAGGCCTATAAGGCCGGCATGATTCTTTATATACTCGAAACATAGGCCGACAAGGTCATACAAGTATCCGTATACATGACATCTGTCTACAAGCCTCTAAGAGTACATAATTATCATAAAGGTCGGGACAGGGCCCTACCATACCAAACAATATGCGTCTAAATCATACTGACCAAACAACCAACTCCGGAGCAAATGGAGCGCACCAACATCTTCCGCTGAGCTGATAGCCTACTTGGAGGACTATCGATCAGGACTTGTGGGCATGAAACGCAGCGTCCCCAGGCAGAAGGGACGTCAGAACGAATAATAGCTGAGTATGTAAGGTACATAAATAAGTACATAAAAGACATGGAAGAAATATAGAGTAAGTGACTCAACCTGTATATCTGGATAACTCTGTAAATCATGAAATACTTATAGTGTCATGCATATGCATATGAATGTCATGTCGTGCATAGGTACATGTGTTCATAACATCATCAAGCATCTCAGGGCATCCCATCATATCATCTCGGCCTCTGTGGGCAAAATCATCAACGTATACTAGCTGATCAGGTGGTGGTGCATATATAATGCCATAACTTTTCCCATATCCCATATACATATATATACATATATATACGCGTATATAACGCCATATGGTCATGGGTCAATGTGCATGTATAAATGAATGAAATGCATATGAAATACGTTAATAAAATCTCTTGGCACGTCATAAGACCATTATGCCTCTGATTAACATCATGAAATAAAATTTATCAATTTACGTATTTTCTGAGACCCATAAACAGACGATAGAATAATAAGACATATGGGGAATCAAGAACATAGGCATCTCTAGTATTTCTATGAATAGAGTCATTTATGGAAGTTGTGCATTTGCTCGTGTCGTTCGTGTTGTATAGATCATACCAAAAAGAAAGAAGGGATAGCCTTAACATACATGTATGATCTCATCCTTATTACTCAACCAAGCTCAACACAACTTCTTGCATCCACAACAAGTGAAATGATATTGTCGTTAACATATAATGTCGTACCATCGTATTTGGCTAGTCGCATGACTTAAGGAAAATCGGACAGAAACTCCCCTATTTTTAATCATCCCAAAGACCACTAAGGGTCATCAACAACCCAACAACAACTATAACCAACCCCAGCAACAACAACAACAATATAATCCAATATGAGTTTCTCCGATTAACTTAACAATCATATTGAGCGGCAAGCTCGTTTCTTTTACTCATAACAAGATATAAATTGAATCCAACTCTTACTTAATAAATTAATTTATAACCTTCAGAGCATCATACTTATATGTACCATATTATTTCTAGTTTAAAACCTCCACAAAATGCCTTCCCAAACAACCCGATACGTCTAGCACCTTAATATTTATTGCCAATCACTTGTTTTTCATCTTTTATTCTTCAATCAACTTAATTAACACCTAGGAAAGCTTAACAACAACAGCCACAACATTATAAAATTATTTCTCACAATTTTTAGCCACCACAAACGTATTTTTAACCACAAAACAGTCCAACCAAAAGGACAACCGTATCCCATGTTCCTTCAAGTGCATCTTATGGTTTTTCACTCAAACAACACAACAAACACAAGATTAAATTTAGGCACAATTAAGAATATGTTATACATACCTTGGAAAGCAGATACAACTCGAAACACCATCCCAACTTAGCTCACATAGCCCTCAATCACACCACAACATCATAGAAGTATTCTCTTGTAGTCTTTAACACCTTTGATGAGGATTTGAGTTGATTTCTCTTGAGTTTAGTTCTTGGAACCATGGAAAAGTTCTTTGAGAGTTTGAGAGTATTTTGTAGTAATTGATCTCTGGATATTGACGAAATATAATGGATAAAAACAACTTATAAGCCCACCGCCTCAATTCTCCAAGCAGGTGGGTAAGCTGCATGCTTGACAGCTTGAGCAGTACCACTTCGGACACTTGTATCTCTCTACTCCGATATTGTATTGACAAACGGTTTGCAGAGTTGGAAACTAGAACATAGATCTTTAATTCCATATAAAGATCTCTATGTAACTCTCTACATATTGGGAGAAAACTGCGTCGCAACTTGGCCTATAAACCTGCCACTTTCTCCGAAGTGCGGCAACGTGACTTGGTGATCCTTACTTTAAAAATCCATATTTCTCTACCCCTATGTCGTATGAATAAATGGTTTGGAACGTTGGAAACTAGGTTCCAAGATCTTCATTTTGCTATGATATATGTCCCAAAATGACATCATAAAGCTTACGAATTTAATTTCTCAAAACGGCTCGTTACAAGGCAAATCTTAACTCGATTTTTCCGTAAGTTAAATACAATTTTCCCCAAACTTTATATTTTGTGTCCAAACATCATATATAGTCATATTATTACTTTCTCATTTAATCACGATTAACAAGTCTCATATTCATTATACGTCACCTTAGAACGCACAGCGTGCAAAACCAAACTTGTCTTACTTTCGACCAAACTTATCTTCTTCAATTCCTTTAGCTTCTAAGCCTTCCAACCATCTTGGTACTTGTTATTCATGATCTTCATTATTAACTTCCACGGTAAGATGATTAACTTACTTTATAAATTTTTTTCAAAGATGATTTCATTTATGAGCTTGCATCAATTGACTTACGACGTACTCTTAAGTACGAAAACATGGGGTGTAACAAATTGTTATCCGACTTTTAGGGTAAACAATTTGGCGCCCACCGTTGGGCTAAGAATAATAGTGTTTGCCCAGTAATTAATCCTCATAACACACACTGCTTTACACTTGTTCTCGGAAGTGTCTTTGATTTCAGGAATCAACATGTCAAACTCTCAAGCAACACCCACTCACACAGACGCCGGCCTTGGTCTTCATGGCCAGAACGAACACATAGTTGCCCCGGGAAACGGAGTACCTCCAGTCAATCCCGATGGACCACCGGCCATAGATCTTGTCGATGCCAGTTCTCGCGTCGCCATCCATGGAAATTTAGGCGCCGACCCTGAAAATAGCATCCGCAGAGACGCTCGGGTAGCCGATTAGAACGTACATAGTGGTGAAGAGGGCGGGATTAGCCTTCGAATGACATTTGAAATGTTATACAATCAACAAGATGCGATGGCACAACTCCAAAATCATAATCGAACTCGATACATCACAGGAAGTTGTTCATAGAGTCGAACCTGTACAGGAGAAATTGAACGATAATGGATAGGGAACTGACCCCGCCACCATGAAGATGCTCGAGGATCTCACTAAACGGATCGAATCGGGAGAAAAGAAAATCGAGGCTAATGACAAGAAGGTAGAAACACACAATTCATAGGTTGACCAAATACCGGGGGCACCCCCGATTCTAAAGGGTTTGGATTCGAAGAAGTTTGTGCAGAAGCCATTTCCCCCAAGTGCGGCTCCGAAGCCCACTCCAAAGAAGTTTCGCATGACAGAAATTCCCAAAAATAATGGAACCACTGATCCTAATGAGCATGTCACTTCTTATACCTACGCAATAAAGGAAATGACTTAGAAGATGACGAAATTGAATTTGTTCTGTTGAAGAAGTTTGGGGAAACTTTATCGAAGGGGGTGATGATATGGTACCGCAATTTGCCGCCCAATTCCATCGATTCCTTTGCCATGCTTGCTAATTCATCCATAAAGGCACACGCCGGAGAAATAAAGGTCGCGACTAGGAGTCGGACCTCTTCAAAGTGAGACAAAAGGACAATGAAATGCTAAGGGAATTCGTTATTGAATGAGTTTTTTCCTGAGCTCGGGAGTTAACCCCGTGCCCAGGTATACCTTTCGACCAAGCAGATGTTCGATTAGTATGACTTGCTCCAGCTCTTCGACCGTTTATTTGGTAGCGTCGGAGTCATCGAGGACTATGAAGGATCGAGGAACCCCGTAATCATCATCTTCGTCAGTCCCCTACTTGTCCGGTTGGGTCGAGGCCAGTATCGGCGATTGCTATTTGGCTTCCTGTTTTGTTTTCGAATCTGGCTCCTTTGTCAATCAGGGTGTTGATATTGGAATTACTTCATTGACGACAAATATTTCCTTTGCGGCGAGCTGCTCCCCATAGATCATTTTAATTCCCTCCGGCATCTGGAATTTTAACACATGGTGAGGGGTCAAGGGCAAAACTCTCATGTTGTGGATCCACGGTCTCCCGAATAGAGCGTTATACCTCATGTCCTCTTAGATCACATAAAACCTGGTCTCATGGATGGTTTCGGTTGCATTTACCGGCGATGTTGTTTCTCCCTTAGTAGTTTCACAAGCCATGTTGAACCCGTTTAGCACTCGGGCTGCAGGCACGATTTGGTCCTATAGGCTAAGTTGTTCTACTACCCTTGATCGAATGATGTTGGCTAAGCTACCTGAATCAATTAACACACGTTTAACTCGAGTTTTATTCATGAGTACAGATATTACTAGTGCATCATTATGGGGCTACGTGATTCCTTCTTCATCCTCGTCGTTGAAAGATAAAGTTCCTTCTAGAATGTAATCTTGAGTTCGTTTTTCCCTCGTGATTAATACTTTGGTGCGCTTTAACATCGCACCTTGAGGAACATCGACCCCTCCGATGATCATATGAATGACGTGCTGAGGTTCCTCTTGCTCTTTTTGTTTGTTGGATTCCCTATTTCTGAAATGATTATTGGCTCAGTCGCTCAAAAACTCCCGAAGATGCCTGTTGTTTAACAACCGGGCTACTTCTTCTCTCAATTGTCGACAATCTTTCGTTCTATGGCCATGAGTGCCATGATATTTGCGTATTTGGCTGGGATCTCTTTGGGATGGATGGGTTTGTAAAGGTCGTGGCCATTTGGTGTCTTTAATGCCTAAGATTGCCGATACGATGGCCATTTGGCATCAACATTAAAGTTGTATTCTAATTGTCGTGGTGCTTTTTTGGATCCGATTGGCTTGTCGAAGCCATTCTTTTTCATGAGTCCCCGAGAGCTCTGGCCTCGATCGCTCCCCCTTTCATTTCGTACAGGATTTTGCCCAGATCCACTGCTCCTATGGTCTCCATTATATGGCTGATATCGATCTCTGTTTGACCTCGGTTCTCAGTCAAAATCCCTCTTGATTCTGTCGACGGGTCTGAATAGGATAAACGGACCCGGAAGGAGCCCCAAGTTGGTCGCCTTCGACCCTGATCTTCGATTGGTACCGATTATGCACATCGACCCAAGTAACAGCCGGGTACTCTATCAAATTATGCTTCAACTGCTACGAAGCATCGAGCTTCGAGCATTGAGTCCTTGGGTAAACGCTTGAACAGCCCAATCGTCAACGACTGGTGGTAGGTCCATCCGTTCCATTTGGAGTCGGGACGCAAATTCTCTGAGCATTTCGTTGTCCTTTTGCCTTACCTTGAAAAGGTCCGATTTCCTGGTTTCAACCTTGATGGCTACGGCATGTGCCTTTACAACAGAATCTGCAAGCATAGCAAATGAGTCAATAGAATTAAATGGTCAACTGTGGTACCATGTCATAGCCCCCTTTGACAGGGTCTCTCCGAATTTCTTTAGCAAGACAGATTCGATCTCGTCATCCTCTAGATCATTCATTTTGATAGCACATGTATAAGAGGTGACATGCTCGTTCAGATCGGTCGTTCAATTGTATTTAGGAATCTCGGGCATTCAGAACTTCTTGGGGATCGGCTTGGGAGCCGGTCTCGGGGGGAAAGGCTTTTGCACAAACTTTTTGGAGTCCAGACCCTTCAACATCGGTGGTGCCCCTGGGATTTGATCGACCCTGGAGTTGTAAGTTTCCATCTTCTTGTCGTTTGCCTCGATCTTCTTTTCCCCCGATTCAATTCGTTTTGTCAGCTCTTCGAGCATCTTCATGATTGCAAGATCGGTCCCTGATTCTTTCTCATCCGATTTCCTCAAAACCGATTCGACCCTGCGGACAACTTCCTATGACGGCTCGGGCTCGATTTTGCTCGGTGGGTGATTCTGGTTTTGGAGCAGGGATATCGCTGCATGTTGAGCCTGCTATATTTCGAAGATCACCCGAGGTTGATCCTGCCGTCTTCGCCACTATGTGTACTTTAAGCGGATGATCGAACGACCCTGTTGACGCTGCCCTCGGGATCGACAACCAAATTTGTGTTGAGGGCTACATATGAGTTGACGTCGATTGGATCTACATCCGGAACTTCATTGAGATCGACCGGGGGTACATCGTTTCCTCGTGCCATGTTATCATTATCGCAGTGGTGGACGAAATCGTTGTCAACGTGAAGGGGTAATGACTGAGAGCTCGACATTTTGACTCTAGAATCAAAGATACTTCAAAGAATAAGTGAAAAATAGTGTGTGTTATGAAAGTTTGTACCGAGTAACCACTATTATTCTTAGCCCTACGGTGGGCGCCAATCTGTTTAGCCTTAAAAACGGATAACAATTGAATTTATGCGCGGTCTTAAGGATACGTGATATAACTTGGTACAAAATAAGAAGACAGATTAATATTGAAATTGACGATAAGAAAATAAATGCAAACCACACAAATTGAACAGCCTTGGCCTTAAAGTTCGATCACCCTCGAACCAAGAAATGTCCCTTCTGATGTAAGAACTGAATAACAAGGTGATAAGAGCTAGAAATAATAGTATATTGCTTTGTACTGCGTATTTCAATGTGTGTTACAAATGATCAGACCCCCTTTATATAGTAGGTGTGTCCTACTCTTGATATAATTCTATACAAGGTAAAAAATCTCATGATTTGCTAATCTCGGCCTCTCCTTGAGACGTGCCGAGATTCTGACCATGATTTCCAACCGATCGGTCTTCTGTTGTTCGACTGGGCATTTTTCCCTCGATCTCATTTGGTCTCGATTTTGTTCGGTCCGGGTCACGAGCTCAATGATGTAACTTCGTACCTCGGTTCGATTTTTAACCTGTCATGTTTCAGTCTTGATTGGTCATACAATAGGCGAACCCGGTTTCGACCGTATACAAAGGTGTATAATCTAATTCATTGTTTAATCTCTCTCACGCAACTTGGCGTTTGTTTCAAAAGAGAGTGTAGTTTTTACAGATTTTGGAAAAACATTTTTCAACCAAATGTCGTTAGAGATTTTTTATTTTTTTTATTTTATAAACATTTTGAAAAAACTGAAAGCCCACCTCCAGACAAAAGTGAAAAACTAATTCTATTTCAAAAATGGAGGAGTGCAATGGGAGGATGTAGATTAGAAAATATAGATTAATGATAATTCACATTAAAAACCTCAATTCCTTACTTAAAATGATATAATAGAAAAAAAATTATAACAATCGAAATGTGTGAAAGCGCAAAAAACATATTCCCATTTCCCTCTCATTTGACATTTGAGTGGGCAAATTTTGTGTTACAAGTCCAAGGCGGGTACTGAAAGCTGAAATTTTAGTTTTGACTTAAAACTCTAGTGGGTCCCATATATTCAACAAAATTTCAAAATCTCCCTCGTTCTACTCTCCTCGTTATCTCATAGATTCTCTGCCATTAAAAATTCGAAAAACGAAATCCTCCCTCCAGTGCTTAAAAACTTAAGCACCTACCAAAAATTTTACAGTGAAAAACACAAATTCAAAACTATCCCTCCAACATTTTCAGTTTGTCCACTTTCAATCCATGTACCTATAAATATTTCTTGAAATCCCAGAAGAGCTTATTATCTCTCACCTCCATTTCTATTTTCTGCTCAGCACTTCTCTTTCTCAAATGGAGGTTTTAGATATTATTTCTCTATGCGAAACTGATTCAAACAAAGAAAATATCCCGCCTTGTTCTGCAGAAAAAGTGAGCTCAGATTGTTCAAAGTTGAAATCTTGCAAAAGAAATGTGAAGAGAAGTTTCAGGAGGCCTTTGACAGATATTACTCACCTCTTCAATTCACCAGTTCAGCCCAGCTCAATTGCATTTAGAAGATTTCAGCGATCTGTTTCTATTTCTAATAAAGTAATTGTTTGTGGAAAGCGAAAAGCTGCTGATGAGAATATTGATTCAGTGCAGAAATATAACTCGAAAATACTAAGAAGAGATTTCAGATAGTCCAATTTTATTTTCATACATACAATTGTTACTGTACTATGTCTTATAGTACAAAATTACGGAGAAAAACAGAAAAGCATTTCTATTTGTGCAAAATAAAGCTAATGGGAATCTCGGAGAATGAGAAATTTGTAATTGCATAATATTATTGGAATTGATTTGATTGAAGAATATATTCTGCTCTCTCTAAATTTATTTTCTTATAAAATGAACTGCAGCTACAGAATAAATTGCCAACAATTAATATGATTTTCTATGAGTCTAACTTATGGAATTGGCTTGTTTTAAGGAAAAATGATATTGTATACTTGAAAAATAATAGTAGAAAAAATGTATAAAATTGTATATTTTTGTATATATATACATTTTGTATGTTATATACAAAAATTATATAAATTTTATATTTACTTTTTCGACTAATTGGGGTTTTAGAACTAGTTTGAGGGGTACTAATTGCTCCGTCAAGCGTTGTTCTTAATCATGGTGCGACTCTAGCCAAAAGCGGATGGAGCTTATGTGCAATAGTTTCTAATAATATTTTAAAATTATTAGTATCAGTATTCACTATGCTCTTTGTCCCAATTTATGCGGCATTTTTTAGTTTTTCGAAATTTTAATTACGTGAACTTTGACCAACAGTTAAAAGTGTAATTTTTTAACATGAGAAGAATGACAAATTTAGTACTTTTACATAATTTTTAAATATTTAAATCTTAATTTTAAAATATTGAGTTAATGTAATTTATTTTAACTTTAAATATTAGTTAAATTGACTTTCGATAAGCGAAAAGTGTCACCTAAAATTGAAACGAAGGGAGTAAAATTTTTGACAAATAGAATAATATTATATTTTGAACTTAACAAAACAAGCAAACAAGCTCAGATTTGCAGAGCTTCCATGGAGTCTTCTGGAAGGTTCTAGGAAGAGAGAAGTAGAGAGAGCAAACGAGTGGGGAAATATTTTGTGTAAATGTGAACCTTCATTTTACTTACTCAACTATACAAGTACATATATACATTGACCAATTGACCAACTAATGATCAACTACCAAGTAAACTACTAGCTAAGTATATACAATAATAAAGAATGTACAAGTACAAGCAACGGTTAATAACTATTAACTATTAACTATACTCAATACCCCCCCTCAAGTTGGAGGTGAGGCCTTCACAGCTAACTTGCCTAGGACAGCTGAATGTTTGACCCCTGTGAGGGCCTTGGTGAGGATATTAGCCAGTTGATTGTGAGTGCTCACATGATGAAGAGAAATGAGACCTTCTTGTAGCTTGTTCCTCACAAAATGACAGTCGACCTCAATGTGCTTTGTTCTTTCGTGGAATACTGGATTGTGGGCAATGTGTATAGTAGACTGGCTGTCACAAAACACCTGAATTGGTTCTAATTGGGCAAGAGTAAGTTCTGCAAATAGCCTGCTCAACCACACTAACTTTTCTGAGGGACATGTACTCTGCTTCAGCTGAGGACAATGAGACAGTTTCTTGCTTCTTAGATTTCCAGCTAATTGGACTGTCTCCTACTAGAACAATGTACCCAGTGACAGATATTCTAGAATCTGGGCAGGCAGCCCAGTCTGAATCACAATAGGCTTTGATTGAACAATCAGGACTGTTGGAGAAGAATATACCCAGGCTAGGGTCATTTTTGAGATACCTAAGGAGGTGGAATGCTGCAGTCAGGTGAGTGTCCCTTGGAGCTTGCATGAACTGACTTAGGAGCTGCACACTATAGGCTATGTCCAGTCTCGTATTGGTGAGAAAATTGAGTTTGCCTACTAGTTTTGTATAGTATGTGGGATCTGGTAGGAGGTTGCCCTCTTGTGCCTTCAGCTTGACAGTGGGATCAAGAGGTGAGGAGACATTACTATAATCAAAACACTGATACTCTTTCAGCAGATCCAATGTAAACTTCCTTTGAGATACAAAAACTCCACCATGTTTGTAGAGGACCTCTAAGCCCAAGAAATAATGTAGCCTCCCCAAATACTTTATTCTGAACCTCTGATCAAGGAAAACCTTCAAGCATGCAATCTCTTCTCAGTCAGTTCCAGTGATGATAACATCATCAACATACACAGCCACAAAAATGATGGATGTGGAAGTTTTCTTGCAGAATAGGGAGTGGTCATTTTCAGAATGTTGATACCCCTTTGAAGACAATGCTTCAGTCAACTTTGCATATCATTGCCTACTGGCTTGCTTTAGTCCATACAATGACTTGTTTAATCTGCATACTACTTTACTTGAACTAGATTGATCAACCACAAGTCCAGGTGGAGCCTCCATGTATACCTCCTCATGTAGGTCTCCATGGAGGAAAGCATTATTTACATCTAATTGGAATATGTCCCAGCCTTTCTTAACAGCCACTGTGATTAGGACTCTGACAGTTGTTATTTTCACAATAGGGGAGAAAGTTTCAGTATAGTCAATCCCAGCCTGTTGAGTGTAGCCCTTTACTACTAACCTAGCTTTAAACCTTTCAATACTTTCATCTGCTTTATGCTTGATCTTATACACCCACCTGCAGCCTATTGCTTGCTTTCCATGTGGTAAGGGAACTAGGTCCCAAGTGTTATTAGCATGGAGAGCCTCAAACTCCTGTGTCATGGCTAGTTGACAAGCAGGATTGAGGGCTGCCTCTTCATATGAGGATGGCTCACCATCATGACAGACACTTAGCATCAAGTGCTGACTTTCAGAAAATAGAGCATCAGGAGTGATATGATGGTGATTAGAAAACAAGCATTTAGTGAAGGGGTGCAGTGAGATACATTAGACAACTGAGTGACACTCTTAGGCAATTGATAAACATAGTCCTTTAAGTAGGTAGGAGTTTGATGAGTTCTGTTGGATTTTCTTAGAATTGGTGCTTCTAACTGTTAATGTGGAAATGGACTCTGTGAATTGTCACTATTAGAAGAGGGTGTATCATTGGTAAATGATTCAGAGTGATGTTCTATCCCTGGAGATGTGATACTTTCAGGACCTTGAACAATATCAGTAGGAGAAACTGGATTGTTGTTATCTTCAGAATAGTTAGGGAATGAGACTGTTCTGAGGACTGCAGGGAAGGAAATATTAGTAGAATTTAATGAGAAATTAAAAATACTCTCATGGAAGATGGCATCTCTAGAAATGTAAATTTTCTTGATAGTTAGGCGTAGCACCTTGTATCCTTTTGTTTCAAAGGGGAATCCAACAAAGATATGAGGACTGGTTCTAGGCTCAAACTTGTCTCTATATATTTTGGGTACAGTAGGATAGCAAAGGCAACCAAAGCTTCTCAAATGAGTATAATTGGGCTTCTTTTGGTACAGTATCTCATAGGGGTATTTGTTATTAAGGTAGGTTGTTGGGAGTCTATTAATCAAGTAAGTGGCTGTCAGAATACACTCTCCCCAATATCTGGTTGGGAGTTTGGACTGGAACAAGAGAGCTCTGGCAGTTTCAAGGAGGTATTTATGTTTTCTCTCTACTACACCATTTTGTTGTGGTGTGTAGGGACATGTTTTTTGATGTATGATTCCTTTAGACTGGTAAAAGGAAGAGGCTTCATGACTTGTAAATTCTAAGCCATTGTCAGATCTAATGGTCTTTATAGATGTATCAAATTGATTTTCAATCATAGCTACAAAGACTTTGATGGCCTGAAGAGCATTACTCTTACAGCTTAACAGATGTGTCCAAGTGGACCTACTGAAGTCATCCACAAGGGTAAGAAAATATCTGTAGTTATCATGAGTAGTTACATGGTAAGGTCCCCATATATCTATGTAGACCAGCTCAAATAGTTTTGATGTAGTGGTGGTTCTTTGAGGGAATGGAAGTCTAGTCTGTCTTGCCATAATATAGGGCAAATGAAAGGTTGTCTTGGTGCAAATTTAGTAGGGATTGATGATATACCCTTCATTTTAACAAAAGGAACATGACCAAGCCTATTATGCCACAGAAAATTCACATCATGTTTATCAAGCACACATGAAGACTCATTCTTATTATTTGAAATGGAAATATCTACAGATTGAGGAGTGTTATGAGAATGAGTGTGACTAATGGACTCATGACTATTTACATTGGAAGAAGGAATGCAATTGCAATGGGAAATTGAAACAGTAGAAGGTAAGGTGGTCCTTTTACCCTTCAGGCACCTGGAACAGAGATAATACAGACCCTCTTTGCTGTTACCAATCACCTGAGGCCTCTTCACTGAAGGGGCCTGCAACAGACAAAGAGTATCACTGAACAATACTAGACTTTTAAGATGTACTGCAAGGGAGTGACCTGAAATCAAGTTATATTTGAAGGATGGAACATAAAGGACCCTATACAGGACAATATCTGAAGACAGTACCACATCTCCAAATTCAAGAACTTTCACCCTATAACCATTTGGTAGACTTGTTCATAAAGGGTAAGGCAATCTAGTAATGTTAGTGAGTGCATGTTTGTTAAAGGTCATATGGTTAGATGCTCCTGAGTCTATGATTCAAAGGTCAGTCTTTGATTCAAAGCATTTGCATGAGGGCTTGTCAAAGTCAATAAAAGAAGTGCAGACAACAATACCTGCAAAGTTTGCACTGCCAGTAGTGATGTTGTTGTTGCTGAGAGATCCTCCCACATTTCCTACTTGAAAATGCTGCAGCAGGGTCATTATTTGCCCATATTGCTCTTTAGTCAGGTCAACACTCTGATTCTCATCCTGCAGATCTTGGCTACCCCCATTCTCATGAACCATATCAGCTGGAATCCCATGCACATTTGCCACAGATCCTTTTCCCTTATTGAATTTTTAAGTCTGGTTGTTCCCCTGGTTATATGACCGTGCATTGGCACGATTGAAGTTCTGATTATTGTAAGAGTTACTTTGGGGGTATCCATGTAACTTATAGCACTTTTCTTTTGTATGTCCTGATTTCTTACAGTAATCACAGAATGGTCGACCTTTGTTACCATTGTTTGTTGTGTAATTTGTCCTGAAGTTTCTGGCTCCAAATGAACTTTGATGCTGTGGATTTGCATTCACATGCAATGAAGTAGAGTCTAGATTCTGCTGACTATTGGGCTTGAATTCCCTTTGTTTTTCTTTTTGTACCAAGAGAGAGAAGGCTTGAGCCATAGAAGGCAAAGGCTTCATCATGAGGATACTCCCTCGTACTATTGTGTAGACTTCGTTTAATCCCATCAGAAACTGAATAAGTCTTCGATCTTGTTCTGCCTTGTGCATGGTCTCTTTTGCTCCACATGTGCAATTGCAACTGCACTGAGACTTAGCACTCAAGGTGCTCAGTTCATCCCATAGTCTCTTCATACGCGTATAGTATGCAGTAATGCCTAAGGAACCCTGTGTAAGATCGTTGATTTCTTTCTGAATCTGATACAGTTTCGCTCCATTTGTTTGGTCATAACGATCCTCTAACTCCCTCCACAACTCAGCTGATTTGCTTACATATTCCACACTATCAGAAATCTCCTTAGCGAGGGAATTGAGGATCCACGAGGTTACTATGTCGTCATACCTCTCCCATTGGCGGAATTGAGGTGAATCGGAGCTAGGTCTTACAAATTCCCCATTTATAAAATCTAATTTATTCTTGACTGACAGAGCTCGCAACACGCTCCTTCTCCATGAGCGATATCCAATTCCGTCAAACGGAATTGGTACTAGAGTCATTCCGGGACTATCAGAAGGGTGAATGTAAAGGGGATTACTAGTATCGATGACGGATTGGTCGTTTCTGCTCGTGCTAGGACTCGTTTCTTCACCTTGATTGATAGCCATGTGTAAGGTTTCAAATCGATGAAATCGTGAAATGTAAAGTCCTTAATCGAACCAGAGATCGTCAATTTTGAGACGAATTTCAGAATTAGGTTGGAACACAGCGATCGAAAATTTGGAGATCGACGAAGCTCGACTAAATTTCAGAATAGGATTTTGAAATGTTGAGGAAAACTTGAACCGACACCCTGAGCTCTGATACCATAACAAAACAAGCAAACAAGTTCAGATTTGCAGAGCTTCCATGGAGTCTTCTAGAAGGTTCTAGGAAGAGAGAAGAAGTAGAGAGAGCAGATGAGTGGGGAAATATTTTGTGTAAATGTGAACCTTCATTTTACTTACTCAACTATACAAGTATATATATACGTTGAACAATTGACCAACTAATGATCAACTACCAAGTAAACTACTAGCTAAGTATATACAATAATAAAGAATGTACAAGTACAAGCAAAGGTTAATAACTATTAACTATTAACTATACTCAATAGAACTCGTAATCTCAAAAGTACCATATGTTTAATAACAAATAGTAGTACTTTAAAAGTCGAATTCCTTGAATGTCTTGCTCCATCTCTAGTCTGATTTTTGAATTTGAAACTAGAATTCTGATTCAACAAAGAATTGTTGGGCAGCCCAAAAGCGAAACTTTTGGTCAAACAACAAATCACCCGCTAATTTTTTTTCCGGGACTCATAAAATTTCAAACGTCCCACGTTGTTGTCTACTGTTTCGCATCTTTAAATTCTCCGCCAAAAAACAGCCATGAAAATTCGAAAAAAAGGAACTTCTCCCTCCATTGGTTACCTGAAAATTTACACAGAAAAGCATTTTCAAATACTTCCCTCCAACAATTTTTCCCAACAACACCTATAAATACTAGCCGAAAACCCACTTGGCTATA
This sequence comes from Nicotiana attenuata, assembly GCF_001879085.1. Lineage (NCBI taxonomy): Eukaryota > Viridiplantae > Streptophyta > Magnoliopsida > Solanales > Solanaceae > Nicotiana > Nicotiana attenuata. The sequence continues at coordinate 45,888 of NW_017674664.1, read as the reverse complement.
TTCTCTATTTCTCTTTCTCACATTTTTGGTTAATACCTCTCTTTTTCATCTGAAAATGGATGTGTTGGTTATTTCTGAATGCCACAATGATTTTAATAAGGAAAATATCCCAACTAGCTTAAGAAATGTGAAGAGAAGTTATAGGAGGCCTTTGAGAGATTGATTCAGTCAACTTCAGCTGCATTCACAAGATTAGTGGATAGTTCATTTGATAAGAGAAATAATAGTGTTCTGTTCAATTGTTTGCCCTCTCTCAATTAATGTTCGGAATTAAACGGCTGGCAGCAAGAAATGCATTTGTTGCCTATTTGGACAGTGATGTTTTTTGTTGATTACTTCCCCAAATGATGTTTTTTGACTAACAGAAGTAATGCACTCAATGTTGGAGTTGGAGTTGAAGTTGAAGTTGAACTGGAGCAAGACAAAATTAAGATGTATATCCTCAATTGAAAAGGAGTTATGAAATGGTTTAATTGGAAATCGCACAAGAGAAGAAAGGCGGCTGACCAATAAAGTACCCTAATCTTTCGAGGCATAATGGTATTGCAGCTTATTACCTCCTTTTAAAAATTTGTTGATCACTTATTCCCTCGTCTTATATTATTAAAAATAATTGTCTCAAATTTTTGTTATTTTAGAAATTCAAGACAAAAATAATTATTTTTGCCCTTTTTTACCCTTAGTAATAATTATCTTTGAAAATTACAAACACCTCAATTATGGATTACTTTGTTCAAATACCAATGAAAAAAGATTAAACATTAAAACATAAATAAGGGTAAAGTGGACAAATTATATCCTAATTAATTTTTCTTAAGGGACGTGTACAAGAGAATCATGATAAATAATTTGAGACAGAGGGAGTATTAGATTAGAGTAAATTTGGAAAAAAGGATTGATAATACTTTCTTGATTTCTTAGAAATATCACTTATTTTGGATCAAATTTAAAAAGCTAAAAAATCACTTAAGAAGAAATGGAGGGAGTAAGATTAATAGAGAATTACTCCCCCTGTCTCATATTATCTGTCATAATTATCTCTACATGCCCTTAAGAAAATTTAATTAGGATGAAATTTTGACTACTTTACCCTTATTCATGTCTTAATATTTAATATTTGTTCATTGATATTTGAATAAAGTAATCCATAATTGAGGTGCTTATAGTTTTCAAGGATAATTATTACTAAGGGTGAAAAAAAAAAAAAAACTTTGTCTTGAACGATTGATAATATAAGACAGATGAAGTACTGGCTTAAGTCGAAAAGAGGCTTCTTCATTGACTTCAGGTTGATTGTGAGTTGTGACATTTCCATATGATATTATCTTTGTTGTGGTGTTGACTATTCCAAACAAATAAAAAACCAATACTACATTTTCTAAAAGCAGAAGTACTAGAGACGACAATATTTCCACGGTGTATGAGATCTCAAGTTGTCATAAGGCATATATGGTATGCTTATTTCCTTGGACGGTTCTCTTGTAATTCAAAGCTAGAGCTAGTGCTAATGAGTAGTGCATTCGTGACATTTCATTAACCTTATTAATAAAACCAAAACAAGAAACCAAACAAGAGCAATACACAATATTTCTGGCCAGTAAACGGGGTTATACTTTATATATGTTGTTTGCACTTAGACTCTTGTGACTTTATAAGAGTATCGAGAGTGAATTTTTTCCTTTAATTAAGATCAAGCAACCAGATACTTATCAGATCCGTGAATCTTCCTTTGACATATAAAAACTTCTAAAAGTATATTGCTTTTAGTGGCGGTTGTTCAAGGCGTGGTTTAGCACTAAAATAATTTAGAAGAAACAGAAAACACAAGAGAAAGGTTGTTTTGTTTGATGTGGATTAGCAAACGCATTTATACTTGCTTCTGCCGAAAGGACAAATAGAAAAGGTGATGAGTAGGTTCTCACTGATTTAAAGCTTTAACATACTAGTAGTTAGTATACAATTGAAGTAAGAATTAATGGCTATAGGAAATTTTACTTTTCTGAGGTCCTAGGTTACGTTGATCCAAATTGCTAGCGAACAGTGAAATGGATCGGATTAGCTCATTCGGGTTAAGTCATTGGCTGTAATCCTTTATTTAATCTATGATATGCATCCATATAGGACGAATTATTACTTGTGCCCCATTGATTAATATTAAAGGAATTAGCACAACAGGAGAAAGGCAATTTTGTATGCTCACATAAGCACGATTCCATTTTGTTTGAACGTGAAAACCTATTTAAAAATCAACTACATATATCGCACGTGGAGACTTATGTCTTAGAGCACAATGTCTCGGGGGAAAATCTACCTTTATCTAATCATTACGCTTATTCTGGTGCAATGCTCACACGCTCGGACCCTCAACATCAACAACAACTATGTCTTAGTCCCAAACATTTTGGGAGATACTCGGCCTCCGCAGCAGAAAGTTAGCTTAACGGAATCTTTTCTTGCCCTTTTCGAGAGAAGGAAAGCCCTTGAGGTATATTCCAAGCCAATGCGATATAGTCCTCAAGGACCTGACCCCAAACATCATTCCAAGGTAGGTTATGAGTTATGACAGATATAGCAGCCAAGAAACTGCCTACAAGCCAATGCGACATATTCCTGGAGGAACTGACCCAAACATCATTAATCCATGAATTTCTAGTTATTCCATTCTTATTTCATGAGAAGCTCATCTTATTAAGAGAACATAATAACTTTGAAGTAATTGTAATCAGAGGCGGAACCAAAATTTGAAGCTAAGGGATTTGGGATTCTAGTATTTTTAAGTTACTTGGTTTAAAATTAATAATTCTACCTTTTTAATGGATTTTTTTTAAATAAATACACGGTATGGACCAAAGTTACTGGATTCGACCGAACCTATAACCGGCATGCTAGCTCCGCCTTGATTGTAATAGATGAATACGTAGTCGTTATAAGGCTCTATTATAAATTATTATTATTATTATTATTATTATTATTATTATTATTATTATTTTTTTTTTTTTACTTCTTTAATTCATTACATCAGGGGAAGGGAGGGTGGAAGCCGAAAAGGGGAAAGGGATGCTATACCACTGATGGAGTTTGAACCCTTCTCCTCAACTATGGAAACATGGAGCTCACCAAGTGGGCTAGCTCTTACCCGGACCCTTGTATTGTAGTTACTTTTTTTCTTTTCTTTTTGAGTAGTATGAAGACACGGTCTAATATTATATGAATTAAATAATTAATGTCTTATGCAGTTCTAGTACGTGAACAGAGGTATGCATGGTCGAGCTGAGCATATATATTGTTACGCGGCGCCTTCCTGAGATTCCTTGGAAGGGCGACGTAAGGCTAAGCAACTGATGTCAATGCAGTTACTGTCCGCCAACTGAGGCCCCCTCCGTACGCTAGACTAGATTATTAGTGCCGTACGGGAAAACCAATGTCAAGAGCAATTGAGAGAACATAAATGAGAATTGAGAATGAAAGAAAGCTTGATTGCATTAATGAAAGCTATTACAGAAAAGCAACACGGTGTCGAGGGGGAGAGACACCAGTACAGAGAATTATTTGCTAGCTAGAAAGTTTGATAGCTTGATCCTCCCTAATAGTGCTTAAAAAAAATAAACCAAAGTTACAAGACTTAACCCAGATAAGCTAGAGAAACATAATGGATGTAAATGAAATAAAACTACTCCATATTTACAATGAAAAGGACTTAGTTTTCTACAAATTAGAGACAGGTCCGTTGGCAACAACTTTGTCTTTCGCATCAGGGTCTGTGCGCGCGGTGCTATTGGTGCGCACGACACTATTTGGAGTCTGCTTGCGGCTGGCCCTTGGCAAGGCATCAGGATTTGCGCACGCGGCGGTGTTGGCATCATCATGAACTGTGCGCCTGGCATTGTCTGTGTGCACGGCACTGTTGGTATCTGCAAGCCGCTGGTCGCTGGCGTGGGCTATCGGTGGGGCGACAGAGGCACATGCGCGCTTGTCACTTGGCGCTGCCGAGACCACGGGGCTGACCATGGCGCTGGGCGTTGGGAGGCTTGCCAGGACGCCATGAGGTGCGTCCAAGGAGTCATGGGGCATGGCTGGAAAGCCGCCCATGACATTCTCTCCCACATGAGTTGGCGACGTCCTCGGAGCCTTACCTGCAAGATGATGATTGATCAGGCTCTTGTTGTTTGTGAGGTCTGTTCCCCTCTGTCTTGTGAGTTAGCTTTGTGAATGATGTTCCATGTCTTTCCGAAGAGATCTCAGGCGACTAACATGGAAGACTGGATGGATCTTCCACCAGGCTGGGATGTTCACCTGGTATGTGGCTTTCCTAATACGTCTTTCAATGGACAAGGTCACAATGTGTTTTTGCAGTAGGCAAGGGTCATGGGTCCTCTCTGCCAACAAGTACCGCCTTGGGATGTTTAGCATCACTTTATCTCCTGCTTGGTGTTGGACAGAGCAAAGATTTTGATCAGCGAACCTTTTCGCCCGCTCTTGGGCTCTGACGAGATATCTCCGCACTATCTCCAAATTGCGCTCCCATTCCCTCGACAAGTTGGCAGCTCGAGGAGATTTCGGCGTGGTTGATGCATTCACCGTTTGCGGGAGAAGCGGTTGCTGTCCGGGAACAATTTCAAAAGCGCTTTTGTTTGTATTAAGGCTCTTTTGAGAATTGAAACACAGTTGAGCAGCACCTAAAAGCTTCACCAAATGCTGTTGTGATCCGGTTGCAAAGTGATAGAGATATTCCCCTAGCATGTCATAGAATCCTTCCGTCTGGTCATCTGATGGTGGATGGAAGCTTGAGCTGTGACTCAATTTTGACTCGAAGCACTTAAAGAGATGGGTCCAGAAGTTGCTAGTGAGGCATGAGCCGCGACCACTAACGATGTCTTTGGGCAGGCCCCAATATTTGACAATGTGCCAGAAGAAGAGTCGAGTTGTATCTTTTGCTGATATGCTTTGTGGGGCTGCTATGAAGGTTGCATAATTGGAAAACCGATCTATTACAACCAATATGGATGCAAGGTTTCCGACTTGGGCAATCCTGTGATGAAGTTAAGGGAAACACTTTCCCAAGGTCTTTTTGGGGAATGTAGTGGCTCCAAGAGTCCCGTTTGTGATGAGCGGTCCGACTTGTCCTTTTGGTCTGCTTGATGAGTCTTCACACACTGAGGAGCGTCATCAGTCATCTGAGGCCGATGATATGACTTCTGATTCTTGTTGCAAAGGGTAGTCGGAACCATAGGTTCATGTCTTTTGACTCCCTTCTTCAACTGCATGGCCGAGATGTTTTTAGTTGCCATCTTTATGGGCATGCACGGTATGATGCGGGGCTTGGCCCCGTTTTCTCCCATCATCAGGAGCATGTTGGCATATGGTACGGGTATGGTGTTGGTTTGCCTCAGGAATTCCAATCCCACTATGAGTTCGAAGTCATCTATGATTGCGACGAGGTAGGTTGAATCTTCCTTCATAAGGTCCAAGCTTCATGGGCACTTCTTTGGCTATTCCACCCACTGGTTGGGGTGGTGAGTTGATAGCCTTGACATGACCTTACTCTTTTGTACAACTAGACCGAGGCGCTTCACCTGAGTCGAGGCTAAGTAGTTGTGGGTAGCACCAGTGTCTATCATTGCCCGAATGGGTTTGCCGTTGACTTTAATTTCGACGAACATTAAGGTCCTCTCTTGGGTAGGAGGAGGCCTCTCATCCGCCTTCTTTTTCCCTTTCTTGGCGATTGGGCATGAGTCCTTTTAGGGATACCAACACTGGTTCCCGCTAAGGTATCAGGGATGGAGCCAACAATTGCATTGAAGGCACCTACTTGTTCTGCTTCGTCTGAGTGGTCATCTAACCCATCCTCAACAGTCTGATGAGCGTTGATCTGTATCTGTGGGCATTCATTGTTCCAATGTGGCCCGCCGCAATGACGACATTCTGAAGGGGTTTTCCTCCCCTGATTGTTGTTGACAGATGCAGCGCTGTTGCTACTTGAGGAAGGAGTCTTGGATCTGGTTGCATCCCCAGTTCTGCTAGGGCCACCATTGCTAGGCTGGCTCCTGTTGTAAGTTGTAACCCCCTCGGACAGGCGGCTAAGGCCTATCCTTATGAGTTTCCATATGATAATCCCCTAGGCATTTAGCAGCTTGGATCGCCTTAGGGAGGGTATCTACCTGTTGGCCTAAGTAAAAGTTAGTTTTGAAGACTGACAAAGGAACTCAGACATGAACCAGGTCCATCCTAGTGGAGCACATATACGGATAGACCTAAGTATGTGAGATGCACGTGAAGGAGATAAACCTATCTTGCCAGAAGTAATATCTCCTGATCGAAAAGGTTGCATATTGGATAAGTAGAAGGACTCCTTACTCAAAGAGAACACGGTTTAAGACAGGGAAGGAGTTAGAGGTTGAGATCAACTAGAACTCTTCCACCAAGGAAGAGTAGCATCAGAATTCTAGTCAATCTCTATTTACTAACTCTTTAAATATCAGTGTTGTTCTCTTTTACAGGTAACGCACATAACCAGAAGTTAAACTTGAATTGAGAGCAAAATAGCAAGGTAATTTTGCAAGCAGTTCGTATGTGATTCAAGTGTGCAAACCTGAAGCTACTTGAACCAGATAGAAGAACCAGTTCCAAGTGTCTGTCTTTTATCCTAGTTCAATTGTAGTAGGTGGTTTCATATTGTACCTTTTAGCTTTATCTATAAGCAATTGTATTAGGTACTCGGAGTTTTCAAGTTAGAGTTAACTTGAAGTTGCCGCAACAGTTGAGGCTGTGTGCTACAACAGGATTAGAGTTAGTCCTAGGTTTACAAAAGAGTTTTGTAAATGCAGTTTTTGGCTCAGTGATTTTAGTGGAGAGTTTGGGAAAATCCTACTGGAAAGTAGGTCGTGGTTTTTTCACCTTTTGAGCCAGGTGTTTTCCACGTAAAATACTTGTGATCTTTACTTTCTGCATTTACTATTTCTGCAATAGTAGGTTAAGGAACACTTAGAAGAATCAGGTCCTTCCATAATCAGTTTAAGCGAAAAATTAGTCACCACACAAATCACCCCCTCTTGTGTGGTATCAAAGTATAAAACAACACTATAAGATGATCACAAGTATAAAACATCACTATGCTCCATACGGGCATGAGGTTTCAAACCTTCTAGGAATGTGAAGAGTTTGTATTTGTCACCCATATCCCGTATGTTTAGCATGAGCGCGGAGAACTCCCGCACGTAATCCCGCACTGACCTGGTCTGGCGGAGCTCCCGTAGCTTTCTCCGTGCATTGTACTCCACGTTTTCGGGGAAGAACTGCAGGTGTATGGCTGCCTTCAGTTCTGCCCATGTCTTGAGAGTATCTTCCCCAGCCTTGATGGCTTCGTATTTCACTCGCCACCAGAGTTTAGCATCACCCTGAAGATACATGGCAGCAATTGCTACCTTTTTGGCTTCTTCCAACTCGCCCACGACATCGAAGTATTGTTCGATGTCGAAGATGAAGTTTTCCACTTCTTTAGCATCCCGAGCTCCGTCGTATGGCTTTGGCTCCAAAATTTTCAATTTTTGTGGCACAAGGGCGAGGTTCACAGTACCCCTGATTTAGTTTTCGCCTCCTCGAAGTAGGCTTTGTAGAGCAGCATTGACAATATTGAGTTGGACTGTCAGGTTGTGTATGGTTTGCTGCATGGCAGTCACCCTGTTTGCCTTTTGTTCTCTATGAGCTAGATCCTTGGCGCGCTCCTGTAGGAGGTCCTCGAATTTGCCATAAATTTCGACTGCCTCTGTGGCTGCCAATTGCCGGTCTCCTTCAGAGTCCCGACTGATGTTTGCTATGTCAACTTCGGCTTGGAGCATTCTGCGGTCCAGGTCGTCCAACCTTTGCACTAGGCTAGTTCTTAGTTCAGGAACCGTATCCACGATGGGCCGCAATTCGGTCCCCATGGTCAGAAATGGTGGTAATGGCAATGTGTTCCCTCGTCCGATGTCGAGCCTAGGCTCTGATACCAACTGTTACGCGGCGCCTTCCTGAGATTCCTTGGAAGGGCGACGTAAGGCTAAGCAACTGATGTCAGTGCAGTTACTGTCCACCAACTGAGGTCCCCTCCGTACGCTAGACGAGATTGTCAGTGCCGTACGGGAAAACAATTACAAGAGCAATTGAGAGAACAGAAATGAGAATTGAGAATGAAAGAAAGCTTGATTGCATTAATGAAAGCTATTACAGAAAAGCAACACGGTGTCGAGGAGGAGAGACACCAATACAGAGAATTGTTTGCTTTCTAGAAAGTTTGATTGCTTGATCCCCCCCTAATAGTGCTTAAAAAAAATAAACCAAAGTTACAGGACTTAACCTAAATAAGCTACAGAAACATAATGGAAGTACATGAAATAAAACTACTCTATATTTACAATGAAAAGGACTTAGTTTTCTACAAAGTAGAGACAGGTCCGTCGGCAGCAACTTGCTCTTTCGCATCAGGGTCTGCGCGCGGTGCTGTCGACGCGCGCGACACTATTTGGAGTCTGCCTGCGGCTGGCCGCTGGCAAGGCGTCAGGATCTGCGCGCGCAGCATTGTCTGCGCGCGCGGCGCTGTTGGCATCATCATGAACTGTGCGTCCGGCATTGTCTGTGCGCGCGGCACTGTTTGCATCTGCCAGCCGCTGGGCGCTGGCGTGGGCTATCGGTGGGACGACAGAGGCACATGCGCGCTTGTCACTTGGCGCTGCCGAGACCACGGGGCCGACCATGACACTGGGTGTTGGGAGGCTTGCCAGGACGCCACGGGGTGCGTTCAAGTGGTCATGGGGCATGGCTGGAAAGCCACCCATGACAATATATATGAAGGGAATATTTGAGCCAACTTGATTATTATATTAAGGCATATAGTTAACACTAGCTAATCATAAAAGAAAAAAAAAGTTTACTCCACTAATAATGATTAGGTATAGATGAGACAACAAGTCCATTCCTATTTCACCTTATACATTATTTTAGTGATGCTAGCGCTAAGAGCTTATTTAAAGTTTAAGAGATGCGGAGAGACGTGCACAATTTAATTAGGACATGCTTTAATTTCCTATACTAAATCAGAAGGCAAAAAGCAACTCATTTATGGACGCTGACAATAACATCACATAGATTTAGATAGGCGCCATGTATGCAAGTGAATTAAATTAAGAAGCTCATCTAAGTCTTTCCAATTAAGTCAGCAGCGAAGACTGATCCTATTTATCATAATAGGAAATGAGACGTATGTGGCAAATTTGAGCAATTCCAAAGAGTTTGTACGTACGCGCATATATGTATAATTTAATTTTCTTTTTCTTTTTCTTCAATGCACGTATCCTCGAAAGAATATTGGAAGTTTGAGTAGTATTAGTTTAAAGTCTAAAATAGTTCAAGCAAGAAACAAGAAGTGCATCGTAAGCTGTCTATAGTTGATTTTGCTACTACTTTCGTTTCGCTTTACGGGTGTGTTTGCTACGAAAGAAAATGTTTTCATGGAAAATGATTGATTTTATCACTTATTTTTCTTTGTTTGGTTGGTGAATGGAAATTTTTTTCGGAAAATAGTTTTTAATATTTGGTTAGAGAGTAGAAAATATTTTTTTTATGCTACTTTCCTCACCCCCACCCCCTTCCCTCAAATACCCATGTTACCTTTGCTCTCTCTCTCTTCCCCCCCCCCGAATACCCAACATTTTCAGGACTCTATTTTCTTCAAGTAATTAATTATTCTTCTAAAAATTCACTTAAACCCAAAGCAACTAATGTACTGCTTTACTTTTTTACGCAAAAATAAGGTTGAAATTTGTGCTCCATAACTAAAAAGAAAATATCTTTTTTTGGTTGAAAAAGAAAGTTCTCTTTCTACAACATGAAAATAAAGTACTCATTTTATTGAAATAAAAGAAAATACTTTTTCTACATCATGAAAAGAAAGTACTTTTTTTGTAAAAAAAAAAAAAATTTTTATATCATGAAAAAAACTATTTATAACATGAAAAGAAAGTACTATTAATAATATTTTTATTTAGGGTGAGGATGGGGGTTGAGGGGGTGGGGCGCGGGTTGGAGGTGGGGTTTGGGGTGGGGGTGCGGGGTGGGTGGGGATGGGTAGGGGTTTTCATGGTTTGGTTTGGATCGGGTTTTCCCTAAAGGAAACCAAACCAAGCAAGTCGGTTTTTCAAATATTAAAACCAAATCAAATCAATTAAGTTGATTTTTTGTCGATTCGGTTTATGTCGGGTTTTTGAGTTTTTCGGTTATTTATCGGTTTTTCTTAAATAGGAAATATACACTACCAACATATTCCGGCGACTACATTTTCAGCATAACACTATCAAATCATTTGCCCTTCGAGAAATCTATCATTTACCAAGATATATTGATGATAATTAAATCCAATAGTGATGAATAATTTAAGGACTCAATTAAAAATAGATTATTTTTAACATGAAATAAATTCTTATGCTTAGCAAAAGAAAACTACCAATCAAACTAGAATATAAAGGCAAAGAATTGTACTAAAAGTGCAAATCATTAACATATACCATAAAATTTTAGAAACTTTGTACAAAAATATACATATATATAGGTGTAATAATAAATCTGAAATAACTACTTCTATAGTCGGTTATTTTTAAAGCAAATATACCACTAGGCAGGCTGCCCAGTGGCTAGTATATAAATAAAATCCCAAAATGGGTCCAAAGCTTACAAGATGTCCAAACCAAAATAGAAGTTGCATGAAGCTACTAGTTACTAAAAAGATAGAAAAGTTAAAGTCTAATGAACTAGCTATTACAACATTGTCCGCTGAATTCTTCCTTCTCCAGTCAGTGTATGTGAATCCAATTGCCAATGGCAAATACCAAGCAGCACCTATCAAGCTCTCACCAGGCGCCAAGGTATGCAGTCCATAGGCTAACATGAATTCCAAACATCTCCACTACAGAATTGAAGCCAGCATAGTCTTCCAATCATTAGTGTTGCTACAATATGATCCCTATAGGTAGTGTACTGACTCTATCCAAGTATAAATTATGTGGTCGATCATCAATATTATCATGTAAAATAGTCTGGCTACACCTATCTTGAAGCTGGCTTTAGGCAGGCTTTGCAAGGCAAAAGCCAGGCTGGGGCTGACTTTAAGCAGGCTTTGCAAAGCAAAAGCCAGGCTGGGGCTGGCTTTAGGCTGGCTTTGTAAGGAAAAAGCCAGGCCAGGGCTGGCTTTAAGCTGGCGACGCCAGGGTAACGCCAGGGTATCATCAGGCTTTAGCCTGGCGCCGCCAGGCCTGGGTGCTGGATGGTTTTATGAGCTTGTAAGCTCAGATCCTTCTCTTCCCGAACCTTTAATGTAGAAATCATTCCAAACATTGCTAAACCATCCTCAGATTGAGCATGAAGACATGCTAATACCACTGAGAAATGATTCAACAATCTCCAGAAATTCCACATAATAGATTCAACCTTTTCCTTAACATTTGAACATATCAGAAGTAGAATAAATTGCACCATCCAATACCTGCTTATCACATTGGTCCTGTACACTAACAAAGCACCTCCAGAATGAGCATGTGACCATGCTAATACCACTGGAAAGTACCTTAATAGTATACAGAATGAGACATAAAAGAAACTCGCAGGTATGTGCAGATTCTAATGCTGTGAAGCCATTAGTCTAGGGCTCTTCTCTTTGCTATTCTAACCCTAAGGTTAGGAGCTTGAGACTTGTCTAAATTAATCAACCTCCTCCCTGCACTAGGCAGTTTAGAGAATGAGTGAAACTCAGATGTACCTGCAAAAGACAATATAATGTTAGCTATAAAATCTGCCACTGAGTTGCCTTCTCTGAACACATGTTGAAAGATCACATTGAAGTTGCCTTCATCTCTATAATTTTCTTCACATCATTTGCAATTACCCAAGGAGGATCCCATTCCCCTTCTATCACTTTCTTCATCACTAATGAACCAGTCTCTAATATGAGAGGGTGAAGATCATGCTCCACACAGTATTCCAATCCTTGAAAGCCTTAGCTTCAGCCACCACATTAGTTGTCACCCCCAGGTCTACTGCCCTTGCATACACCACATCACCTTCATAATTCCTTACACAAAAACCTAATGAGCTAGGACCAGAATTTCCTTTTGAGGCTCCATCAGTATTGCATTTGTACCAACCATGAAAAGGAAGCTGCCGTGTTACTCTTGTAGTGATCAATATAGGTTTATATCCTTCAAAATATTGAATTATGTCTGGCCATATCAATGGAATATTAGGCATACAAGCATAACTCACCCTTGCCAGTTGATGCAATGTCCTATTGATCTCATGAATCACCCTATTTGTGGATACTGAACCCCCATGTTACCTGCATTTCTTCTCTTCCAAAGTTCCCAAGTGATGATAGCTGGTACTGCTTGAAACAATGGCTTTAACTTTGGACAAGATTGAGCATACCACCAATGCCTTATAACCTGCTTCAATTGAATCAATGGCACAGTAATTATAGCAGCCCCCATGAACAAGTTCCATACCTTAGAGGCAGTAAAACTTGTGACAAATATATGCTCAATAGATTCCTCTTGGGGCTTCTGACAACACCAACACCTAGACATCACCATTTGCCCTTGCCTCCTCCATATGTCATCAGTGGATATTTTCCGCCTCCACAATCTCCACAAGAAGAAGGATATCTTGAATGGTAAGCCTTTAATCCACAGTAACTTGAATTCCTGATTGGGATCAACCCTATGTCTTAATATTTGCCAAGCACTACTAACACTGAACTTGCCCGAAGGAGTTGGCGTCCAGTATGGCCTATCCCAGTATCCCTCACTGCCTTCATAATGCACATTTGGCCTTATATGTTCTGCAATTTCCTCATTGAAGGTTTGATCTAGCAGCTGATCATCCCATGTTTCACCTTGCCGTAATTCTGCCACATCCTGAAGATCTTCATTGATTGGGAAGTCTTCAGGTAATAAGTGATAAAGTACACCCAATCCAGTCCAATTTTCATGCCAAATATTAGTTGTTCCACTATTCAATTCCCATAGGATCTCATGTTCTACTTCTTCCCTAGCATTCAGCATTTGTATCCAAACATGAGACCCTCTTCTAAACTGCACCACTGTTGGTATCTCCTTCTTGCAATACTTATTCCACTTGAAGTTAGACCACAAAGATTTTGTGGTCCTAAAACTCCACCATAGTTTAGCATACAATGCCCTCGACACATCATGTAAGGACCTAAAACCTAGGCCCCCTTCCTCTTTAGGAAGGCAAAGATTTTTCCATGAGGCCCAATGTCTGCTTCTCCCTTCTTCCTTTGTGATCCAAAAGAACCTAGCAAAAATCTTATGAAGATGCTCCAGGACATTTTTTGGTGGATGAAGGACTGATAACATGTGGACTGGCATACTTTGCAACACACTAGAAATGAGTGTTGCCTTTCCTCCAAATGACAGCAACTTTCCTTTCCATGAATGCAATTTAGCCTTTACATTCTTGATAAGATCCTCATAATATTCCTTCCTCCTTCTAGTGTAGAAAATAGGACACCCTAGATATGTGAAAAGGAATTTACCTCTTGCAAATCCTGTAATAGCTCCAACCGCCTCACACAATCCATTAGAAATCTTTGAATACATGTAGTATGAACTCTTATCTTTGTTGATCATCTGGCCTGATATCTTCTCATAGTTCCCCAACACTGCCATAATCTTGCTCAAGGATGGAGGATGAGCAGAAGCAAAGGTTATAGTATCATCAGCATATGCCAAGTGGTTTAAAGGATCGAACCACTTAGGCATTCCAAATCCCACAAATGACCTATCTTCAAATAGCTTATTCAAAGACCTGGAAAGTACCTCAGCTGACAGAATGAACAATGCTGGTGATAGAGGGTCCCCTTGCTTCACACCTCTTGTAGACTTAAACAACCCTGAGGACTGCCCATTCACCAATACTGAGTACCAGTTATTTGACACCAAGTTCAACACCATGTTGATGAAGTGCTCAGAAAATCCCATCTTCCTTAGTACATGCAATAAGTACTTCCCTGAAACCCTATCGTAGGCCTTAGCCATATCAAGCTTGATCACCACATTAGCTGGCTTTCCCCTTAACCTTATGTCAGTGACAATTTCTTGAGTCAATAAGATGTTCTCAAATATACTCCTACCCTTCACTATAGTTGGTTTGGTTTGGTTCTTTTTTATTAAAACCAAAATCAAACCAAATTTGATCGGTTTTTAAAATTAAAAACCAAAACCAAACCAAACCAAACCAAAAAGTATGAGTTTTTTTGGTTGGTTTGGTTTGATTTTCGATTTGATTCAGTTTTTCGGGTTTTTTTTTTCACGACCCGGACTTCCCACCCTCGGGAGTCGTGATGGCGCCTACTCATGAAAGCTAGGCAAGCCGAGTATTATAGATTCATTAACTTTTTTGCTTAGTCTTTTTAATAGTTCAATATAACAGGTGATCAACATCAAAATAATTATAATAAATAGAAATGCGGAAGACGAAAACTAATAGTTTAACCGTATACTAATGCAGAATCCAACATACAACTCTACCCAGAATTTGGTGTCACAATGTCACGGACTATCTACGAATACTACAAACAGTGGTCTGAAAGATAAATACAAAGTTGTCTCTGAAATACATAAAAGAAACAGAATGGAAAGATAGAAGAAGATGCCAAGGCCTGCGGACGCCTGCAGGGCTACCTCGGGTCTCCGCCACTAGACTGAAGGCAGCAACCTCACTGTGGTCCAAAAGCTACAGCACCAGAATCTGCACACAGTGCAGAGTGTAGTATCAGCACAACCGACCCCATGTGCTGCTAAGTGCCTAGCCTAACCTCGGCGAAGTAGTGACGAGGCTAGGACAAGACTACCAATTAAACTTGTGCAGTTATATCATATACAGCAAGTAACATTGACAGAAACTAGCAGTTAAAGATGGGAAGGGGAAATATGCTGCGGGGAATATCATGTACAAACAAAATCTCAGTAAAGAAGTGAAAGGAACACGAAAATTCAACTGTAAGCAAGAATAAGGAAATCAAAGACAAGTGCACGGCATCACCCTTCGTGCTTTTACTCTCGTCTTCACTATAAGAATCAATATAATCGGCACGACATCACCCTTCGTGCTTTTATTCTCGTCCTCACCATAAGAATCAATATAATCGGCACGGCATCACCCTTCGTGATTTTAACTCACATAATCATGGCACGGAATTATCCTTCGTGCATTATCACTCATATCATGGCACAACATTGTACATCATGCGGCACGGCATCACCCTTCGTGCTTTTACCTCACAATGTCGGCACGACATCACCCTTCGTGCTTTAACACTCTCAAAATCATGCACGACATCACCCTTCGTGCTTTACACTCTTCCTCACCCAAGCACAATCACAAAGCAATTTGGGCAAGGGAATCAATAACGTCACAACAAAATCCCGGCAAGGGAAAAATAGCATAACAACAATATCCCGGCAAGGGAAACAATATCATGAGTAATAACATCCCGGCAAGGGAGATAATATCAAAAGAAATAACATCCCGGCAAGGGAGATAATATCAAAAACAATAACATCCCGGCAAGGGAGACAATATCATAAACCTCTTCTCTTTTCCACAATTACTTCACAACTCAATTCTCAACTTGAGCCAACGCTCTACAATGTTCAATTACCAATAATACTTCCACAAGCCTTGTTCAACAATAGAAATCATCATATAAAGCCTGAACACAACGAAACGGAGTCACATTTATCATAGTATAAGACTCGCAGGCATGCTTGACACCGACGTATAGATACTCGTCACCATGCCTATACGTCGTACTCAACAATTAACACATAGCAAATAAGACACAACTCCTAATCCCTCAAGCTAAGGTTAGACCAAACACTTACCTCAATGCCACGAACATAATTCAAGCCTCAACTACCGCTTTACCTCTTGTTTCCACCACCAATTCGCTTGTATCTAGCCACAATTTACTTAATAATATTAATAAATGCTAAATGAATCAATTCTAATGCATGAAAATAGGTTTTCAAATGATTTTCCCAAACAGTCAAAAATCGACCCCGGGCTCACATGGTCAAAACCCGAGGTTCGAACCAAAACCCGATTACCCGTTCACCCACGAACCCAAATATATAATTTATTTTGAAATCGGACCTCAAATCGAGGTCCAAATCCTCAAAATTTGAAAATCCTAAGTTCTACCCAAAACACTCAATTTCCCCCATGAAAACCCTTGATTTTGAATTGAAATCATGTGAAAAGATGTTATAGATTGGAGAAAATGAGTTAGAAATGACTTACAAATGATTTGGAGAAGAACTTGTCTTTGAAAAATCGCCCAAGAGAGTTTAGGTTTTGAGAAAGTTGCAAAAATGGTTGAAATCCCGTCTGAAATTCATTTAACAGGACTCTGATATTGCAATTGCGACCAGGGTTCGCCATTGCGAACCCTTAAGGACCCTGCTACCTTCGCATTTGCGAGGTGGATGTCGCATTTGCGACTCTTGCTTCCATCGCATTTGCGAAGGAATCGTCGCATTTGCGACTTCTGGCATGTGCTGAAGACTTCGCATTTGCGAAGTATATCTCGCATTTGCGAGACAAGGCTGGCCCTGGGTTCTTCGCACTTGCGACAAAAGTCTCGCATTTGCGGCCCCTGCTTGCATCGCAATTGCGATGCCTGATCTCGCATTTGCGAGATCAGAGGCCTGCTACACATCTGCAACACACCAGAAACTCTCCTAAGTCCAATTTCACTCCGTGGCCTATCCAAAACTCACCCGAGCCCTCGGGGCTCCAAACCAAACATGCACGCAAGTCCAAAAACATCATACGGACTTGCTCGTGCGATCAAATCATCAAATTAACATTAACATCTATGAATTAAACCTCAAATTCATGAAATCACTCAAGAACATCAAAATTACTATTTTTCAAATAAGGGTCCGATTTATACTCAACGAACTCCAATTCTTACCAAACTTCACAGATTCAACTTAATTATTATTTCAGACCTGTACCGGGCTCCGGAACCAAAATACGGGCCCGATACCATCAATTCAAACATCTTTTCATTTCCAAAAAACTCTTATAATTTCAGTTAAACAATTTCTTTCAAAAATTCATTTCTCGGGCTTGGGACCTCGGAATTCGATTCCGGGCATATGCCCAAGTCCCAAATTTTACGACGGACCCTACGAGACTGTTGGATCACGGGTCCGGGTACGTTTACCAAGAATGTTGACCAAAGTCAACTTTATTTAATTTTAAAAGCCAATTTCCTTATTTTACTTAGTTTTCACATAAAAGCTTTTCGGAAATGCGCTCGGACTGCGCACGCAAATCGAGGTGAGATAAAAAGAGGTTTTAAGGCCTCAGAATACAAAATTTACTTGTAACACAAGTAATGAACTTTTGGGTCATCACATTTATGAACACCCCTAGGGATGGAGAATAGGGCGGGAAAGGTTGAGAATGAGTTTTTGGGAATATTTTCCGTTCTCTTGATAGGGTATTTTCCTCCAACTGGAGGAAAATGAGTTTATGAGAAAAATATTGTCCAAAACATTTAAGACAACCAAAAATAGGAAAATTGGAAAATATTTTTCGGAAAATATTTTCCTTCATGCCAAACACACCCTACGTGACACTATTTTTTATAATAAATTATAAATTTTTATAATTAATTTTAAACATATTATTAGGATTAATGAGAAGATTTTATAATCACATAAATATCAAATCATGTTTAAAATTACAAGATTTAAAAGTTTAATATTCACACAAATCTTATGACATATTTAAGATTAGAAGTTTGAGAAGTAATCTTTCTTTCTTAAATTTGATGCCAGAAACAAACAACATCATGTAAATTGAATATATCTCAAACTCCTTTCAGTAGCTAAACATTTTGAGGATCTTTGATCAGTTCCGTCGCACCATAAAATTACTGAAAATTCAGGCAAACTTTAACTATGAAATCTGTATACGGTTAAAATCGGGCCTACCCGATTGTGCTATTTGATCGAGACCAGGGAAGTGCATCGAGGGTTAGCCTCGTAATGGATCAGAACGAAGCACTAAAATAAGGTATCGAGTCCAACGATCGAGGTGCCTGTCGAGATCGAGGCCAGCAGCGATCGAGACCAAATATGACAGACTTCGAGCAAAGCTCAATAACGGAAAGGCGAGATATTCGTGACTGGTCGAAGATCATGGCGTAAATCTCAGAACAGATCAAATCAAGGGCGGTTATTTAGTTGATCATGGGATTTAGTTCCGTAGTTAGAATTGTGCCATAAATAGGATTCCTCTACTATATAAAGGGGATCCTAATCATCGTATACACATCTTACATTCACGAATATCAAAGCAATACAACACTTTCTAGCTTATATTATTGTTTATCAGCTTGTTATATCTCTTACTGTTCTTGCATTAACCTGTTCGAGGGCATACGAGCTCGAGAGCTTAATTACTTTGCAACACCGATTTGCTTTATTTTATAGTCAATTCACATTGTTAATCTTTAAATTTGTCAATTAGTATTAGGTGAAATCATGTATCCTTAAAACCATATTATAAGTTTAATTGTTATCCAACTTTTAGGGTAAACAGTTTGGCGCCCACCGTAGGGCTAAGGATAATAGTGATTGCCTAGTAATTAATCCTCATAACACATACTGCTTTACGCTTGTTCT
The DNA here is from genome assembly GCF_001879085.1 of Nicotiana attenuata. Taxonomy (NCBI): domain Eukaryota; kingdom Viridiplantae; phylum Streptophyta; class Magnoliopsida; order Solanales; family Solanaceae; genus Nicotiana; species Nicotiana attenuata. Next base: position 27,145 of record NW_017674664.1, on the reverse strand, counting down.
CGTAAGTGTCTTTGATTTCAGGAATCAACATGTCAAACTCTCAAGCGGCACCCACTCACACAGACGCTGGCCTTGGTCTTCATGGCGAGAACGAACATATAGTTGCCCCAGGAAACGGAGTATCTCCAGTCAATCCCGATGGACCACCGACCATATATCCAGTCGATGTCAGTTCTCGTGTCGCCATTCATGGAAATTTAGGTTCCGACCCTAAAAATAGCATCCCCAGAGACGCCCGGGCAGCCGATTAGAATGCACAGAGTGGTGAAGAAGGCGGGATTAACCTTCGAATGTTATTTGAAATGTTACAGAATCAGCAAGCTGCGATAGCGCAACTCCAAAATCAGAATCGAGCACCAAACAGAATCTAATTCGATACATCACAGGAAGTTGTTCATGGGGTCGAACCTGTATAGGAGAAATTGAACGATAATGGATGGGGAACTGACCCCGCTATCATGAAGATGCTCGAGGAGCTCACTAAACGGATCGAATCGGGAGAAAAGAAAATCGAGGCTAATGACAAGAAGGTAGAAACATACAATTCACGGGTTGACCAAATACCGGGGGCACCCCCGATTCTAAAGGGTTTGGATTCGAAGAAGTTTGTGCATAAGCCTTTTCCCCCAAGTGCGGCTCCGAAGACCATTCCAAAGAAGTTCCGCATGCTAGAAATTCCCAAATACAATGGAACCACTGATCCTAATGAGCATGTTGCTTCTTATACCTGCACAATAAAAGGAAATGACTTAGAAGATGATGAAATTGAATCTGTTCTGTTGAAGAAGTTTGGGGAAACTTTTTCGAAGGGGGCGATGATATGGTACCACAATTTGCCGCCCAATTCCATCGATTCCTTCGCCATGCTTGCTGATTCGTTCGTAAAGGCACATGCCGGAGCAACAAAGGTCGCGACTAGGAAGTCGGACCTCTTCAAAGTGAGACAATAGAATAATGAAATGCTAAGGGAATTTGTATAGGGGTGGGCTTCGGTCTGTTCAGTTCGGTCATGAATATTATCGATTTAGCATATCGGTTATCGATTTATAAATTTGATAAACCGATAAGATATCGATTATCGGGTATCGGTTAATTAGTTATTGATCATTATCGGTTCGGTTATCGGTTTACCCGATAAGATAACTCAATCTAGAGTTAAGAAAAAAAAGAGAAGACAATTCACTTGAGTTAAGCAAAAAAGAGAAGAATTCACATATAGTATACTACTCGTTTCTGCTTCTGTCCAGTGGCCACAACTGGAATAGTACTAATTCTACAACAACAGTTGTCCAAATACATTAATAATACAAAGTAGTAGCAATTTTACCTTAAAATTAACAAATCCAAACATATAGTACTAACAGTTCAAATTCAAGTTAACAAGACAACAACTACTCAATCCTTATAGGCTTCACCAAAAAATCAATGGATAAATAGTTATCAAACTGTACCAATTCCCACAAAATGTTCCAAGGCATTAGCTTCCTCCTCCGATATGATAACAACAATAGTTGATTTAGAATTTTTATTTCACACAATACCTGCACTTCCACAAGCGTTGAAGCCGTCAAACAGTCCAAGATAAATTGGATGTTGTTTGTCAAATGCCTAACCTGAAAAAAGAAACCACAATCCCTGTATGAAGATGGATTTTGTTATAGAAATTAAAAGCCTAATGTATAAGACTAAAGACTTACGCTAGGAGTAACTAGTAAGGTGTATGAAGAATGAAGATGAAGCAACTGAAGAGTGCAGCTGAGAAAAGAATAGGAGAGAATAAACTGAAGCCCTAGCATATGTATATACAACAGGGAAAAGTCATAATTTTATTAATTCTTATTGGATTATCGGTTAACCCATTAAAAAAATTAGCAAACCGAGGCCCGAACCGATAATCCAATTGTGAAAAAATTCTAAACCGTTAACCCAATAACCCGATACCGATAACCCAATAAATAATTAACGGTTCGGGTTATCGATTTTACCTGATATATGCCCAGCCCTAAATTCGTATCTCTGTTCTAGATGGAATGCATGGACCTACCCCCGGTCACCGATGATTGGGCTGTCCAAGCCTTCACTCAAGGTTTGAATGAGCGAAGTTCGGTAGCTTCACGGCAACTAAAGCAGAATTTGATTGAATATCCAGTAGTGACCCGGGCCACTATACATAAACGATACCGGTCAAAGATCAGGGTCGAGGATGATCAGTTGGGAGCCCCTTCCGGTTCCGTCTACCCAAATAGATCCGACGACAGAGTTCAAAGGGATGTCAAAGGAGAGCACCGGTCAAACAGAGATCGGTACCAACCATATAGCGCAGATCGTAGAAACAACAGATCGGGACGTAATTCCATTCGAAATGATCGAAGGAATGATCGAGGACAAAACTCCCGAGGGCTCATGAGTAAGAGTGGCTTCGATAAATATGTCGAGCCTAAAGAAGTGTCAGGGTTATTAGAATACAACTTCAGCGTCGATGCATCGGGTATTGTATCAGCCATTGGACGAATCAAGGATACTAGGTGGCCTAGACCCCTACAGATTGGTCCAGCTCAAAGAAACCCTAATCAAATGTGCAAATACCGTGAAACTCATGGTCACAGAACCGAAGACTGCAGGCAGTTAAGGGAGGACGTATCTCGTTTATTCAACGAGGGTCTCCTTCGAGAGTTCTTGAATGACCGAGCTAAAAATCACTTCAAAGACAGCGATGCAAATAGGAAAAACGAACAGGAAGAACCGCAGCACGTGATTCATATGATCGTTGGTGGGGTCGATATTCCTCAAGGCCCGATATTTAAATGCACCAAAGTGATAATCACAAGGAAGAAGCGTATCCGAGACTACTTACCAGAAGATATCTTATCTTTCAACAATGAGGATGCAGAAGGGATCGAACAGCCTCACAACGACGCACTGGTAATATCTATCCTTATGAATAAAATTCAACTTAAACGTGTGTTGGTTGATTCAGGTAGCTCGACAAACATTATTCGATCGAGGGTCGTAGAGAAACTTGGCCTCCAGGATCAAATCATGCCTGCAAATTGAGTACTCAACGATTTCAACATGGAAAGTGAAACCGCCAAAGGGGAAATCATGTTGCCAGTAAACGTGGCCGGGACTATCCAGGAGACCAAGTTCCATGTAATTGAAGGTGATATGAGACAAAACGCGTTGCTCGGAAGACCTTGGATTCATAATATGAGGGCAGTACCTTCGACACTCCATCAAGTCCTGAAATTGCCGATGTCGAAAGGAATCAAAACGGTGTACGGTACAACCCGCCGCCAAAGAGATTTTTTCAATCGACGAAGTAATACCAGTATCGACGCTTTCGGCAGTAAAGGAATTGGAGCCGAAGGGAAAACATGAAGTCAAATAGCAACCACAGGTATCGGCCTCGGCCCCATAAGAAGAGCACGAGATCTTCGAGGATGAAGATTTTATGATACCTTGAACCTTCATGACCCCTGATGATTTTGATGCAACGATGTCAGCGATCGAGGAGCTGGAACAAATCATATTGATCGAGCATCTTCCCGATTGAAAGGTATACCTGGGCACGGGGTTAAGTCCCGAGCTTAGGAAAAAACTCGTTCAATTCCTTTTAAATAACATGGATTGTTTTGCTTGGTCCCATCTAGATATGACAGGGATCCCACCAGAGATCACAACACATCCATTGAGCCTGGACCCGAAGTTCAGACAAAAGAGAAGGCCCTAGTCTGAGGTAAGACATGCATTCATCAAGGACGAGGTAACTAAACTTCTCAAAATAGGATCTATTTGGGAAGTAAAAATGGTTAGCAAACATAGTTGTAGTCCCTAAAAAGGGGAACAAACTTAGAATGTGTGTAGATTATAAAGATTTGAACAAAGCATGTCCCAAACACTCTTTTCCTCTGCCGAATATCGATCGCATGATCGATGCCACGGCCGGCCACGAGATCCTTAGTTTTCTCGATGCCTATTTCGAGTACAATCAAATTCAAATGAACCCGGATGATCAGGAAAATACTTCCTTCATCACTAAGTATGGTACCTATTGTTATAATGTAATGCCGTTTGGGCTAAAAAATGCTGGTGCTACTTACCAACGCCTAGTGAATTGAATGTTTGAAGAACAAATAGGTAGATCAATGGAGGTATATATTGATGACATGTTTGTTAAGTCCCTGCGTGCAGAGGACCATTTGACACATTTGCAAGAAACTTTCAACATATTGAGAAAGTACAACATGAAGCTCAATCCTGAGAAATATGCATTCGAGGTCGGTTCGGGGAAGTTCCTCGGCTTTATGGTGTCAAATCGGGGAATCAAGATCAACCCCAATAAAATAAAGTCAATCGAAGACAACACGGTCGTAGATAGCGTTAAGGCCGTACAAAGATTAACAGGGCGGATAGCCACCTTAGGCCGGTTCATCTCGAGGTCTTCAGATTGAAGTCACAAGTACTTCTCACTGCTTAAAAAGAAGAACAACTTTGCTTGGACCCCGGAATGCCAACAGGCATTGGAAGAGTTAAAGCGGTATCTTTCGATCCCACCATTGCTTCATACCCCGAAAGTGGACGAGCAACTCTACTTATATTTAGCAGTTTCGGAGGTCGCGGTAAGTGGTGTCCTAGTTCGAGAAGAGCAAGGTACGCAATTTCTTGTTTACTATGTTAGTCGAACTCTAGGTGAAGCCGAGACCTGGTACCCACACTTAGAAAAATTAGTGCTTGCTCTAATAAGCGCCTCTAGGAAATGAAAACCGTATTTTTAGTGCCACCCAATTTGTGTGGTGACCACATACCCTCTTTGTAACATTCTGCACAAGCCCAAACTCTCTGGCCGATTGGCTAAATGAGCCGTTGAAATCAGTGGGTATCATATCGAGTATCAACCCTAAACGGCCATAAAGTTTCGAATTTTAGTAGACTTGGTGGCGACTTCACGCCAGCCCTCGTACCTGAGGTCGAAAAGGAACTTTTGTTAAAAACCTTTTACGTCTTCGGGGGTGTGCACCCTTTTCACAAATGGTACTTCAAATGTGAAGGGGTCCGGGCTAGGTGTCATTTTGAAGCCGCCCACATGCAATACAATTAGACAATCTATAAAAACCCCTAAGTTAACTAACAATGAGGCCGAGTATGAGGCCATGATTGCAGGTCTCGATTTGGCTAAAAGTTAAGGAGTAGAGGTCATCGAGTCCAAATGTGATTCCCTACTTGTGGTTAACTAAATCAACAGGACCTTCGAGGTTCGAGAAAATCGAATGTAGAGGTACTTGAACAAACTGCAGATAACTCTACACCGGTTTAAAGAATGGACCCTACAACATGTACCTCGAGAGCAGAACAGTGAGGCCGATGCCTTTGCAAATTTGGGGTCATCAGTCGAAGACGACGAAATTAGCTCGGGGACTGTCGTGCAACTTTCCACAAGCCTAACTTGGGATTGGAGGAACAAATATATCGAGTATCTAAAAAATGGGAAGCTTCTATTGGACCCTAAGGAATCGAGGACTCTGCAAACAAAGGCTGCACGATTCACATTGGCCGAAGATGGAGCATTATACAGAAGGATGTTCGATGTACCATTAGAAATATGTTTGGGTCCGGGAGACACCGACTACGTCCTACGAGAAATTCACGAGGTACTTGCGGGAACCATTCCGGTGCCGAATCACTGGTTCACAAAGTCATCAGAGCGGGGTATTATTGGTCCAATATGGAAAAAGATACTAAGGAATTTCTTCGAAAATGCGACAAATGGCAAAGACATGCACCGACGATCCACCAGCCCAGAGAGCAACTTCATTCGGTCCTATCCCCATGGCTGTTCATGAAATGGGGAATGGATATCGTCGGCCCTCTACCATCGGCCCCAGGTAAATATAAATTTATTTAATTTATGACTGACTATTTCTCTAAGTGGGTTGAAGCACAGGCTTTCGAGAAAGTCAGAGAAAAAGAAGTTATAGACTTCATCTGGGATCACATCATATGCCGATTCGGGATACTTTCTGAGATCGTATGCGACAACGGAAAACAATTCATAGGCAGCAAAATAACCAAGTTCCTCTAAGATCACAGAATAAAGAGGATCTTGTCGATGCCGTATCATCCTAGTGGGAACGGACAGGCCGAGTCGACAAACAAGACCATCATTCAGAATCTAAAGAAAATATTTAACGACGCTAAGGGAAAATGGAGAGAAATGTTGCCCGAAGTCCTTTGGGCGTATCGGACAACGTCAAAATCCAGTACGGGGGCAACATCGTTCTCCTTAGCATATGGTGCCAAAGCTCTGATACTGGTCGAGGTCAGGGAACCTAGCATCAGGTTTCGATACACAACGGAAGAGTCAAACCGCAAGGCCATGAATACAACCCTTGAGTTGCTAGATGAAAAATGGGAAGCCTCCCTTGTTAGAATGGCCACCCAGAAATAGCGGATCGAAAGATATTACAATCAAAGAGCCAATCTTTCATACTTCAAAATTAGGGACTTGTTCTGAGAAAAGTCACCATCAACAGCTCGGTCCGAACTCGGAGGGACCGTATCAGGTCCTCGGAATCGTCGGAAAAGGATCTTACAAACTTGGCACGATGAACGACGAATTGCCAAATAATTGGAACATATCACTCCTCAAACGATATTATTGCTAAGGTATGACCCTCTCCTTTTTCATTTGTATTTTATACTAACTTCTTGCAGGTGTTCGATCGAAGGCATCGAAGTCCTCACCAAAAACGATGTCCTTAGGTCTAAAAGCACGCGTTGCACTCTTTTTCCCTTCGACCGCTTTTTAATCCCAAATGGGTTTTTCCGGTAAGGTTTTTAATGAGGCAACCATTGCTCGTGCTAACCTAGAGCAATTTAACAGTATCTGAGGCTTCTTCACACTCAACCTCGAATACTGGGGGGCATCACCCTCGGATGTTATGTTTTCAAGGAAAATACTTCGTGTCAATAGGGTCTCGATAGGTAAATTTTGTAAAGGTCCAAACGGTCAAATGAACCATGTCCATGTAGATTACTCGAGACCTAATGGCAAAACATGTACGCATGAATGATCTATTGAAAAAAGTATTTTTTCCTTACCAGATGTTCCATGCCTTAATGAAATTTCCACTTTTACAATTTCGTACTTATGATCTATTGCGGAAACTGGCTCAAGTGCCGATTGCAACTAAAGCTCGAACAATCAACCCCATATTCGGGGATTACCATCCAAAAATTAACATGCTCGAATTATTAAAATTCAAGATTATAAGACCTTAAAAAGGCAACTCTCATTTTTATAGGCCACGACCACCCCACTCGGGGACTGACGCTTCTAACAAGTTCGAAGTATAATTGAGAAACAAACCCAAGGGAAAATCTCAAAGTTAAAGGCTACGGCCAAACTAACACGGTTCGAAGACATTCAAATTCCGTTACAAAATAAGACTTCTAATATTTTCACAAAACCGGTTAAAAGGGGCTACCCTCGGCACAATTACAAAAGGTTACGATAACATCAACCCTCAAAAAAACTTAAGAGGTACCAAATTGTTCGAACTCTCGAACAAACTTATGCTAAGGCATAATAAAAAGGGTTTCGATAACACCAACCCTCGAAAATCCTAATGGATACAGATTTACCTCGTGCTAAGGCATAACAAATTTTTATAAACTTTTTAAGCCAAAAAGGGAAAAAGCCGCTCTTTTGAGGCCATATTGGTCCGATTTCGATCAAGTTACCTGAGTTTCGGATTCACAAACAAAATTTTCACAAGGCAAAAGTCGAGATAAGAAAGGAAACATTTTATATATACATGAAAATATTTACATGGATCGGTCAGGATCCTAGACAAAAGATTCAAAAACAAAAAAAGGAGAAAAATCCTAAGTGCCTAATTATCTTCGGGAGCTGCGTCTTCGTCCTCAGAATTCCCTTGACTCTCGGATCCACTTGCGCTCCCAGAATCATCATCAGAAGAGAGCAACACTTTGGCTTCAGCCTCGAGTACTTTCGCGTTCTCGATATCGACAGCAAGGTCGAAGCCGCGAGCATGAATCTCCTCGAGAGTCTCTCTTCGAGACTGATACTTGGCATACTCAACGGCCCAATATGATTGAGTCTGAGTAGTGTCAGCCACTTCCTTTGCTCAAACTTGAGCAGCTTCTGCATCAGCCCGATAGTCGAGCACGATCGCCTCCGCTTCAGCCTTTACCTTTTCTGCCTCAGACGTGGCCTTTGCAAGTTCGGCGGCCAACCGAGCATCGAGCTCCTCAATTTTCTTGGCTCGGGCCGAGTTTCCTCCTTCATTCTTTGGAGTTGACATTTGGCCGATGACAGTTGGGCTCGAGCAATATCTTTCTCCGAGGCGAGGCGGTCCATGTTTTGCTTCCACCCCAAAGTCTCTGCCTTCATCATCTTGGCCTCCTCACAAAATTGCTCAATCTTTTCGGTCTTCTGCTGAACCTGCAGGATTAAAGTATTACTCGTTGTTCCCGACTTGATATATCGAGCTTCCAAAAATTTACATTACCTGCTCAATCAGGTCGGTCTGCTCTATATGAGTTGTTGCCAATTCAGCGCGGAGGTCCTTGATCTCCTCTTCTTTTTTCCCATTGAGAAGTTTGAGGGCATCTCTCTCCTCCGTGAGCTTTTTGAGATCGGCCTCGCACCGGCTCAGCTCTGACCAGGATTTAGAAAATGCTTCTTGATGAAGTATCAAGGCCTACGAAGAAAGAAAGGAAGTTAGGCAAGAAGAAATAAATTCAAGCGTAATATTAATGAATGGAACTAAGGCTTACCCGACTCAGAAGTCATTGAGCCTCATCGAAGAGACTTAATGCATCACCCGGGTGAGTAACATCCTCGACCCCCGTAAAGCAACCACGGAAAAGGACCCCCCCTTCCTGTGCCGTTCCCACATCGGGGGTCTCCATAGCCTGGGCTTCCTGAATTTGCCCCTCGGAAAATGTTGGGAGGGGCGGTGAATCACCAATATCTATTTCCACAAGCAAGTCATTTCGGGCGTTCTCTTCATTTCGAAGAGTCTCGGGACCGGTCCCTTCAGCCACATTCGCCGATTGTTCATTACGGCGGGAGGCATATTCAGCCTCCGACGACTCGGGACTTTGCTCGGGCCATCTTCCGATATCTCCTCGGTCCGGGGCTGAACCTCTTTGATTATCATCGGATTAGCGGCCTTTGGGGCCTCGACACTCTTCTTCGATGGAGCTACTAGCTCGAAGTCGGCATCTTCATCTTCATCTTCTTCCTCCCTTAGCCGCTGAGCTACATCAGCAGGCAGGACGGCAGTGTCTTTCTTCGACCTGCGAGCCATTCTCTTCTTGGGCTTCAGAGTGTCGGAGGGCGAAACACTTTTTCTTTTCTTTTCTTTCGACGGCTTCGGGATCGGGGGCGAAACCTCCTCCTCCCCGGACGGGGGCCTCATGACAGCATCTATCCGAGGCTGCATGAAAGGAAGTCAAGTGAGTATAAGAGAGAAGCATTTTAAGGCAACCAGATACGCAAAGAAAAAGACTTACTGTGATTTTTGGCCTCCCATTGTCCCCTTGGTAAATCGCGCCATGAGCGCTCAACGTACGAGGAGGTTGAAGCTAGGGTCCGAACCAGGCTCTCGAGGTACGGGATCGCACCAGGTGTCGCGCCCCTTTTTCTCGCGCAATCGGTTTTCGATATTTTGACAACTCCTTTTGAGAGAGTAGGGAAAAGTAATTGGTTGTTAGAGCCGCCACCTAACGAATTAAGGTGCGTTAGAGCACCTAAAGCAAATAACTTAGATTATACCAGTTTGCATCACCAGAGATCGGGTAAGGGCTCAAATTACCTTGAGGGGAAGGTGTTAGGCACCCCTCGAGGTCCACAACAGTAGGTCCCGGCCGAACTTAAATGATGTGAATTAGTCTAAGAAAGCGAGTAAACTATTTAATAAGAATGGGGGGTCCTAAATTTTTTAGCCTATAGGATCACCCCATGCAACATAAATAATACTTCGTAGCTCCACTAAGGTGGGGGTGTTACTCATATTATTAAGCGGGCATAGACTATCATTTCCTGCTACCCGATTACTATCTATGAGTTTTTACCTAAAGCGCTCTAGTTTATTCTTACTCATGTCCTATGCGTGGACTACCCGTCCCTTATCTAAGATCCTGGAGGCATTGGGACCTCCATTTAGGAAGGTTCTAGACTGGGCCTAAGGTTCTCAAAATTGTAAAATACTAGGCGACAAGCAAAACAATTAGAACTTTTCAAATAAAGACAGATATGGGCTCACATTTGTGAGCACGTGAGTTTAGCCCTATGTGAAATACTCCTACAAATCAAAGAAATAAATTCTTCCCACTGTTTGCAATTTTATAGGATTTTTTTTAGGAATTTGTGTTAGTTGTTTGCATTTTTGTGCATGTTTAATTTTTATTAAAATTATGAAAAATACCATGCATTGCATTTACATTTTGTTATTATACTTTTTAGGATTAATTAGTTAATTAATTATTTTATTAAAAATGAAAATCACAAAAAAAAGGCTCATTTTTACATGTTTTGTTTTTAATTATTGATTTTTTCTCTTTTAATTTAGGGTCAAGTAGTCTTTATAATTATTATGATTGTATAGTTAGTTGGTTTCACAATTTAGATTAATTTAGGAATTTAATTAAAGAAAAAGAAAAAAAAGAAGAAAAAGAAAAGAAAAAGGAAATAAGGGTTTAATTGAAGAAAGGGTTTAAAATTGAAATTGGGCTAATCTTTATGCTTGAACCCGTTCCCAAACACATCCCAAACCCAGGCCCAAAACCCCTTACCCGTCCAACCCCTCACTAGACCAAACGACACCGTTTTTCGTCCCAAATAATCCCAGCCGTTGATCATCATGGATCTAACGGCTGGGAACTGGTCTTGTATTTTATATAAAACTGTCTGAACCTAGAACACCCATTAAACTTCCCTCATTCCACCTTCGTCCCCTTCCCCTTTAGAAACCCTAGCCGCCCTAAAAACCCTCACCGTTTCCGCCGCCAACCACCACCGGAAATCGCCTCACGGCGGTTCCGGTGCTCCAAATACCACCAAATCAACACCCCATAATCCCCGTCCTCTCCTCATTCTGAATTCCCAAACGGTTCCCTTCGAATCCCTACCAAAAGCTTCGAATCTTAGATCGAAATTCGGAACCTTAAAACCCTAATTCACCCAAATGCCACCAAATTCACACCATACAATCTCCCCTTCCTCCTCTTCCCAGATATCCCCATGGTTCCCCTCGAATCACCCCCAATCTTGTCGAATTTTAAATCTAAGATTCCATTAAAAAAACCCTAAATTTTCCTTTCTTCTTTTCTTGGTCAATTTGTTGGTCAAATGAACCCAAAGCATCCATTAGTCGACTGTTCTTGTTAAGAACAGTCGATTAATGGTAGTTCAAGTTCATTTCTTCCTTGTGAAGTTTGATCGAGTTCATAGTGGTTCTAGTATTGAAAAGGAAAGTGTAGGTAAATTTTCTTTCTTTTCTTTATCTTTGTTTGATTTTGTTTCTAGTTTTTCTTCTCTTCTGAATGTTACTTGTTTGATTTTGGTAGCATGTTTTAATTTTACCATGTTTAGGTTTTATTTCCTGTTGTTCATAGCTTTTGGTTCTGCCTATTTGTTTGTTCATTAAGGCAATTGAAACTTCAGCATTTTAGTATTTATGATTTATCTTCAGTAGCATGAAATTAGTCTAGTTAGGGTTCGAATGTATTTTTTGTTTACCATCCATGTTTATTTAAAAATTCATGCTCTTGTTAGATTTATTTAGGTAAACGTTTCTATTCACTGATTAATCTAGCTTTTAGGTTTGAATTCCAGCATGATTCTGTTAGGCATTTTGAAACTTTGATCTTTTGATTTTTGTTTTGTTTGCCTTGGTCTGTTAACTTTTAGGACTTATAGGGACTTAATTAGACTAAAAAGAAACTTAGGGGATTGCATAACCTTATTAAAAATAAAATATCTAAAGGAAAAAGGTTCTAGAAGCGTACCAGCTGTCCACATTGGTTTAAAAGAAGATGCTGAAAATGGACAGCTGGACATTTTATCCCCTGCCAAGATGCTGTACTATTCTGATTTTCAGAATTTTAGGTTAGAATATTCCTTTTTGATGCCTTTTGTGCACTCTATAAAAGGAAAACATTCCCTCATTCACAGACACACAATCATTAGCATTCTCTGCACAAAAGTCCTGAAAACACAGATCTATTACTCTAAAATAGATACTGATTCTGCAAAATACCAAGATGAACACAAAAATACTCCGAAAACTAGTTTCTTTAGCTGGGATTTTCTGGTTTAAAGCTGGTTCTTCGGTTGAATTTCTGGGTAGCATTTTGGGTTGCTTTTGCTGTTTGGTTTTACTGTTGCTGCTGGGGTTTTATTTGGTTGTTCTTTCCTCAAAACTCTGACTAGTATTCCAACCTGTTCACTGTTTGTTTTTGCTGCTACAAGGTACTAATCCCAACTCCCCCCATGTATTGTTTGCTTTGAGGTTATACAACATCAGTGAGTTTGCAATTAATGTGTATAATGAATGAGTTTTTTCGTGTGATGTTTGATTGTTTTAGTGTGAATGTAGTATATTTAATTGCTTGGAAAATGGACATTCAATTGCTGAAATGGTCTCCTCTCTATATCTTTCTGATTGTTCATCATTTAGGTAAAAAATGTACTAGTTAATGCATCTCTATATATACTGAAATCTGCACTTTATCTTTGCTGTTTTGGCATGTGAGTGGTCCAAGCAATCTCAGGGCTGGAGTTTGAAATGCTCACTTGTGAGAAACAACTCTATAGCTGATTTCTTGCAAGTTGAAGCTGGTTGAAGGATTTTGATGGGAGTGGAAAGGCTTGAAGAATTCTGCTCTTTTTACTTAAAAAAAATTTCTTTCTTTTCTTTTTAGATGTTCTAGTTATACTTAGGAATATATTGTAAATTATGGACTTTCAGCAGTGAAAATGGACTGTTTTATTATTTTCTAGTTTCAAATTTAATTGATTTCGATTATTAGTTTAGGTTCACAATAGTAGAATTCCTTTGTAATAAACATAGCTTATTACTGCACAGCTGTTTGAACATAACACAAGTTGGGCCAGACTTGCAACAAGGCCCAATGTGGGAATCACCTAAGCAAGTTTAGGCCCAGGTGAATGAGCTTGGGCGCTAAGACCAGCAGCTTTGATTTATTATAGACTTCCCTGGTGAATAACAGTATACACGCTCATTTTTTCCTTGCAACTCATGTGACTGATCTTCAAGTTAGAATTGTGTTTGATTTTTAAATGTTGATTTCTTTACTTAAAAGCAAATTGAGATATAATTGTGGTAAACGTACAAATTTGGCCAGCTTTAGAACATAAAGGTAGACATGCCCAGATGTTAGATAACCATAACTGGGCCCGCCTAATACCATCCCAATGTGGGCAAACCTGATTAAAGTTCCGGTAGGGGCGAAGGGACTTGGGGTTCTTTTCTACTGGACCAAATCCTGAGCCCAAATACAGCTTTCAGAGCTAATTTAATTAAGTAGTGAGCCATTGCTGGCCCAAAACTCCTTTTCAAAAGTGATTTAAAAGCCTAGCCCTTCACACTTTAAGTTTGTCTTTGATTAAAAGATTCTTAGTTTGGAACTTCAAATTAGGATTAAAACCTTGTTAAAACAAAATTGAGGTGTGCCATACACAAACAAAACCCATAACCTATGGCCCTCACATTAATATTGATTTGGTATAGAAAACGTTTTAAAAATATTCGTAGTTTGCTTTAGGCGTGTTTTATAATAAATCACCGTGGCTATGGGTACGGTTCCCGTGGCATAGTCATGATACCTAATTCCCAAAATCGGGGGTGCATTTCATGTAGCCCGATCATAACAACTTCGAATATTAATAAAACAAACATGTCGTGAATTGCGGGTGCATTTCATGTAGCGTGGTTAACGATTTGCTTCCAAAACAAACAAGTGTACGACAATCGTAACTTGTTCAGGAAATAATTCCATAAATCCTAAAAGCGGTTAAAATTATTAAAAGCGTTTTTAAACGGGATAAAAATGCACTAGGTTTAAAACATGTAACTGATAAGATAATTAGGCCAATTATTAATAGTTAAAGCGACCGTGCTAGAACCACGGAACCCAGGAATACCTAACACCTTCTCCTGGGTTAACATAATTCCTTATCTAGAATCTCTAGTTTCGCAGACTTTTAAATAAAGTTGATTTCCTCGATTTGGGATTTAATAATAAACCGGTGACTTGGGACACCAAATAAACTATCCCAAGTGGCGACTCTGAAAAATAAATAAAATAATCCCATTTCGATTTATGTCACTTAAATTGGAAAAACTCTCTTATACCCTCTTCCGGGGGTAGGAAAAGGAGGTGTGATAGCTCTGGCGACTCTGCTGGGGACAAGAACTCAGAATCTCTGGTTCAGGGTTCAGAATTCGAGCTTAGAATAATTGTTATAGTTGGGTTTTATTTATTGTCTGATTTTTATGTGTTTGAGCTTAATGTGCTAAATGTTGCTTTTTACCGCTTTGATATTGTTTGAAATGTATATAAATTGTTGCGAAACCCTCTTCTCTCTGAGTCTTCTAAATTATCTGGGAAGTGTGTACTTTGTGTGACTTCTCTTCTGTTAGAGTCATATCCCAATTTTAGAATGAGGTTCGGACAAGTTGCAAAGCCAGTGAAGCTTCTTTATTCCCGGTACGCTGCCCCCCCCGCTCGAGCTGTCCGCTCGGGTAAGCCAGGTCTAGAACAATACCCCAGGTTTAAACCTAGAATAACATAACCTCATGCCGGATCCCTAGTAGGAATGCTTGTTTTCATCACGTACATTTGACTTAGGGGACTCAACACAGGGGTTGGGTCCGTCTAGGACAGGTGTACCCGGAATAAAAGACCATCCTGATGCATTCTACATGCTACTTGTGCATTTATTTGATTCGGTTTGCATGTTGACCTGCTTCTAGAATAGGGAAGAATAATCAAGAAAAACCAAGTTCGAGGTAAGAAAGAATCACCCGTTTCTAATCCCAGTATCCAAAGTACCCTGAAACTCTGCCGAAATTTTTAAAAAAGAAAGGAAAAAAGGAAAGTCATTTCAAAATAAGTCATATTTTCTTGTTGCGTCATAACTTACCGAACTACGCGGGTTTGATTCTCACCGGACATGGGATACGTAGGCAACCCTTATCGGGTCCAGCCCCGTTCTTGCCAAAGTAACCAAAAAAAAAATTTCTTTGAAACGTTGTCATTTCTGTCATAAATAAAATTAGGCGATGCCGTTTTTGTCTAAATAGCCAAATGTCCCAACAGGGCACCGGAAGGCTGTTTTTGCAAGAATAGCCACCTATGGTCTTTTTCAAATTTTAGCCAATTGGCAAAACAACCCTAAAATCTTCTTCCTTGAGGTGCTAAAGGGCCGTATTTGCAAAGGTGTTTTGTTTCGAGTTGCAATTTTTGAAAAATGATAATCTTCTTTTGAGTAAAAATAAGTCATAGGTTTTTAACCAATCACTTTAAATAAATGTGCAGGATGAGCACTATTGAAAATGAACCTTTCAAAATCGTAGAGGAAATCCCGCTAGAACTCCTTATGTGGTGCACTGATCTAGGGGAGGTTAGCAGAGGTGCTGTGGTAAAGGCTTTAGGTGGGCTCAGTTTTTTGTTAAAGATTAAACCGAGGTTGGACATAATTGAAGCTTTGATACCTTTCTGGGACCCGACGCATAATGTGTTCCATTTCTCTGATTTCGAGTTAACCCCTACACTTGAGGAGATAGCAGGCTATGCTGGCTTTAACGGGAATCTCAGGAGCCGATACCCAGTAGCACCAAGGGCTGTAACCCCTCACAAATTTCTGGATCTGCTGAGTATTAGTCGGGAAGTGAAAGATGGAAAGTTGGCTGAAGGATTTTGCACATTCTATTTCCTATACCGTCGTTATGGAGACCCACACGGTTTCGAGGCACCAGATACCGGTCTAACTCGTTCAGGGAACAAAGACAAATGGGAAGCACGTCGGCGATTGGCCTTCGTAGTGGCATTCTTAGGTACCTTAATTTGCCCGAGGAAGGATGCACATATAGAATTGGGGCTCGTCGGAATGGCTGACTTCATGATTAAAAAGGCTAATGGCACTATTGTACCAATGATCCTAGCAGAAATTTATCGAGCTCTAACTGTTTGCCGAGCAGGGGTAAAATTTTTCGAGGGTTGCAACATGCTTTTACAACTTTGGATGGTAGATCACCTTTGCCATCGTCCAGGGTACATGAACTATGGTATGACCGGTCTTAACTGCATTGAAGAACATGAAAATCGGGTGGATGGTCATGAGTTTCCAGAAGGAATGGAGGCATGGTTAGCACATTTGCGTTCCTTGATGGCAAGCAAAATCGAGTGGACATTCGGTTGGCTCCCGGTCAATGAAGTCATCTATATGTCGGCCGAAGTATGCTTTCTTTTATTGATGGGTCTTTGGAGTATTCAGCCGTATGCTCCACACAGGGTTCTGCGCCAGCTGGGTAGATGCCCAAATTGCCCCTCAAGATGAAGATCTGAGTCGGCAAGTCATTGAGCTGGGTCCAAAAGCTGTATTCCCGGAAGAAAAAGTTCGCCGGATTTGGCATCAGTGTAGGTTCTTGGAACCACAAACTCAGGTCTGGGATTTGTCCAAGGGTGAGTTAGAGCCTAATTACACGGCTTGGTATGGTAAAAGGGTTCAAGTCCATCAAGAGCCTGAACGGCCCCCCAAAAGACCCCATGTTCAACAATTCACTGATGGGGCACAAGAGCAATGGAATTGGTTAGCAAAGGAGAAAGACTACAGGGCCACGATAAGCAAATTAGAAGGGCAAATCAGAGACCTTAAATTTGACAGTGATGTGCAAGCTGCTGCAGATGAGGGAGAAAAGAAAAAATTAGTCCAAGAAAATGAAGCCCTCCGGGCCCAAATCCGAAAGATGAAAATAATAGCCGAAAACCAAGTAAGAAGAAGAGCAGATGAAAGACTTATAAACGGCCTTAGGAAGAAAATATGTGAGTACGGGAATGATTTGGAAAAATCCGAAAGTAGTCTGGCAAGAGCCCGGGCATAGTTGGCAAAAAATGCAGAAGGACGGGCGGAGTTCGTTCGGCAACTAAAAGGGAAATATGATAAAGAAGTTACAAATCTAAAGAAGAAGTTGAATACCCTTGAGAATGAAATGGCTAAACAAGCAAAAACCTTCAAGTCAGAGAGGGAACATTGTTATGCATTAATGGCCCAAATGGAGGAGGACATGCAAAAATTTCAGGAGCAAAGCCATAATGACGCCCAAGTTCTGGAAGCTAGATCTCAACAAATTGGGCGCCTGCTCCAAGAGAAAGGCATTATTAGAGAGAGGATTAGGGGAATTGCTGACTACATCGTCATGGAATGCCATGAGTGTGAGGATATGACTAGATCCACTTTCTTCGCCGCAGTGATGACTTTTGTTTCGCCAGATAATGGCTGACCTGGATCGCCTCCAAGGAGATCTTGCACGTAGGCCCATAGCGAGACCGACTGATGTCCCGCGGGCCCCTGGAGCATTTCGGAAGCACTTATGTACTCTTGATTTTATCTTTCGAGTTTGTATTTTCATTTTTTTTTTCTTTGGAGTCTGTCGGTTCACTTTCGAGTCTGTAGTTTCGCTTTCTTTTGGAGTTTGTAAGTTAACTTTCGTGTTTGTACCGCAATTTTTGTTGGGAGTCTGTTAGTTTTTATGTTTAAATCCGTAGTATAGAAAAATCAGAATGTTTATTTTATGAAATTTGAAGAAAAAACCAATTTTTTTCTTTCTTTTATTTCACACTTATTCCCAGAACTACGCTTGGTCTGATTCATGCGGCGTCATGATACGTAGGCAATCCCCATAGGATTCGATCATAACCCCAAAATAAGAGAAGAAAAGAGAGAGAGAAAATAAAAAGAGGAAAGAAACTGAGTAAGAAATGAGAGTGGCAAAACAAGAAAGGAAAGAAATGCAGGAATAAAAGAAGACCAACAAGAACCAAGCAAAGAAAGGCAGGAATGGAAAGGAAAGAGAGAAAGAAAAATGCAAAATGAAAAGAATTAGTTAAAGCCGGGATGAAGCATGCAGCCTTCTAATGCATAATAGAAGCGGTTAACTGTCTAGGTGCATTGCATTCCCGACGTGCGGTTGCCTATCTGTTAATCTCTTAATCGCTAACAAGTTTTCTTTTTGTCATCAAGTATAGGAAGGTGGTTAGTTTGTTCGGCATTATGGCAAGTCACCCGTACAATACCAGATCTAAGCACAAGGCGAAGATGGCTGGCAAAGAATTGGGCGCGAGTGTTATTGACCCTCCAAGAGAGGTAGAGGAGTTTGAGCCCGGATTGAAAGAAGAGCTGCATAAGCTGAAACACCAGATGGCTGAGATGTACCAGGCATGGATGAAAGGACATCCTCCACCATCATACCCCGCTAACCCCGCTTTCGTCCCACCATTATCTCAAGAACCCCCTGTCATCGATCTATCCCCACAACATGCCCCAAGATTCAACCCTTATCACCATTATACGGGCTCCTCTTCCCAAACTGTCCAAGCTCCATTAGCCAAATCAACCGCATGCCTCCCTCCACCAGCTACCCATGTCTTCATAGCACCTCCACCAGCCACCCTCCACCGATCTTCCAGTGAGCCGGCACTCCAAGCCCAAGACAACCAGTACTACGCCTCGGAGCCCACCTTTAAAATCCCAGATCACTACTCATACACCCCCCGTTTTGACCTTCCTGTCAAGGCTGAGAAACCACCCAAAAACCCGGAACAGGTGGAGATGTTCAGGAAGGTGAGAAGCCTGGAACAGTCGCTCAGAAACATGCAGGGGTTGGGAGGCCAAGTAAGTGTAGCTTACAAAGATCTGTGTCTATTTCCGGATGTCCAGTTACCTGTTGGATTCAAAATGCCCAAATTCGACATATATGACGGGCACGGGGACCCCGTGGCCCACTTAAGGGGATTTTGCAGCAAAATGAGAGGATCCGGCGGGAGAGATGAGCTGTTAATGGCATACTTTAGCCAGAGTCTGAGTGGCGCGACATTAGAGTGGTACACGCGTCAGGATTACAGCAGATGGTATACCTGGGATGATTTGGCCCAAGCATTTGCGCGACATTTCCAATACAACATAGAAATTGTTCCAGATCATTTGTCTTTGACTAAGATAGAGAAGAAATCGGGAGAAAGTTTCAGGGAATATGGTTTCCGTTGGAGGGAACAGGCAGCAAGAGTCAACCCTCCGATGGAGGAAAGTGAAATGGTAGAGTACTTTCTTCAGGCTCTGGAGCCTACTTACTTTGGTCATCTGATATCGGCCATAGGTAAGTCTTTCAACGAGGAAAATAGGAGGTATGGTAGAAGAAGGGCTTAAATCGAGCAAGATCATGAGCTACTCAGCTATCAAAGCAACTACCCAAGCAATTCAGAATGGTACTGGAGGAGTAATAGGAAAGAAGAAGAAAGAAGATGTTACAATGGTTGACTCGGGATCGTGGCATGGTCCGAGGAGCACACAACACCATTTCACCCAGCCTCGACCCCATCCCCGAACTTACACCCAAACACCATATAATCCACCTCAACATTACTTTCCATCACCAGACCCTCAATTTTCTGTCAGACCACCTCAATACCATGTCCATCACGCCCAGGCATACACTCAACCTCCCTCTTACCCACAATGGCATGCCCCAGCCCCACAGAATACCTACCCAGCTCCACAAAATGCCTACCCATCTCCATAAACATACCGAAACCCTGCCGGTCCAGGTTTCCGGCCCAAGCCAGTATTCCGAAATGAAAGGCTGCAGCGGAAGAAAACTTTCACCCCGCTTGGGGAGTCTTATACCAGCTTATTTCAGAAATTGAGGCAGTTTGATGTGCTGAGGCCAATTGAGTCAAAATTGCCAAACCCTTCTCCAAAGAATCTGGATTACTCCCTCAACTGTGCATACTATTCTGGTGCTCCGGGGCACAATATGGAAAAATCCTGGCACTTGAAAAATGCCATCCAAGAGCTCATCGACACAAACCAGATTTTGGTCCAAACTCGGGAAGCACCCAACACCAATTAGAACCCATTGTCAGCCCATGATGAAACAAACATGATCGAGATAGTACACAAGGATGGGGAGCCCAAGAAGCCTTCACAATCCGTCATGATGAGCCGGTCTAGTGAGGTTAAGCCAGTCAAGGGCACAGTTGTCACAGAAGCAACCTCTTCGATAGCTAAAGGATCAATAGACAAGTTGAGCATGCCAAACGATAAGCCATCTGTGGTAGTTGAGAAGAGATCCCTAAGTGATGTTGTAGCAAAACAAGAAAAGTCAAAGGTGATCGTGCCAGGTGTGGTGAATAAGCCTATAATAATTGTAGAAGGTGCCCGTACAGACACTATCACTATCAAACTTGTGACCCAGTTGCTGGTAGCCAACGCCAAGGCTGTCCCATGGAACTATGAGCGGGTAATAGTGACCTATAAGGGGAAGGAAGTGAAAGAAGAAGTTAATGAGGCACAAGGATTAACTCGTTTGGGGAGATGCTTCGCCCCGGAAGAGTTGAGGATAGCTAAAACACTTAGAGACAATCCAGTTCTAGTGAAGAAACCAGTCACCGAAGAAGAGGCGGAGGAGTTTTTGAGAAAAATGAAGGTACAAGATTACTCCATCGTGGGACAGTTGAGAAAGACTCCTGCTCAGATTTCCCTGCTATCATTGCTGATCCATTCAGATGAGCACCGCCGGGCCCTGATGAAAATTCTGAACGAAGCTCATGTCCTCGACAAAATCACAGTGAATCATTTGGAGAAAATTGCCAACAAGATATTTGAGGTGAATAGGATCACCTTCTCGGATGACGAATTGCCTGTGGAAGGTACCGAACACAACAAAGCTCTCTATCTTACAGTGAAATGTGAAGATCCTGTGGTTACTAGGGTGTTGGTGTATAATGGTTCCAGTGCGAACATTTGCCCTCTCCCTACTCTACACAAGTTGAAGATTGATACTGAACGAGTCCACAAGAACAGCATATGTGTCCGAGGTTTCGATGGAGGGGGAAAAGATTCTATTGGCGATGTTGTGCTTGAACTGACAATAGGACCAGTTGAATTAGGTACTGGATGTGTCCGTCTCCTACAATTTATTGTTGGGTCGGCCCTGGATACATGCTGCCAAAGCAGTCCCGTCCTCTTTGCACCAGATGGTCAAGTTCGAGTGGGACAGACAGGAGATTATCGTGCATGGTGATGAGAGCCTGGGTGCTCACAATGATACCTCCGTCCCGTTTATTGAGGCCGAAGATGATAAGGGGCCTTGGGTCTACCAAGTTTCTGAAACAGTGCCAGTTGAGAAGGTTCTAGAAGGGGAATGTATTCCAGCTCCAAAGATAGCCTCTGCATCTGTCATGGTGGCATCTGAAATGCTGAAAAATGGTTTTGTGTCGGGCAAAGGTCTGGGCGCATCTTTACAAGGCATCGTGCAGCCAGTGTCTCTGCCTGAAAATTTGGGAACGTTTGGTCTAGGATTCAAACCCACAGGAGAAGATGTGAAAAGGGCTAAAAGATCGAAAAAGAAGGCATGGTCACTCCCGAAACCTATCCCACGCCTCTCCAGGTCCTTTGTCAAACCAGGGGACTATGAGGCGCCCAGTGTCAGCAGTCCCAAATCCTGTGGTTGATGATGATGAAGAATTAATTGAAAGGCTCCAGAGGTTATTTGATGAGGTGAGCATGGTAGAAATTGGAGAAGGTTCCAGCAAAGCGGATGTGCAGTTCGTCGGGCCGAAAGTGAAGCTTAACAATTGGAAGGCTACTCCTCTCCCTACTTGGAAGGAGTTTTGGTAGTTTGCTTTGTTTTCCTTTCAGTTGTCTGGATTATTCCAGGGTTGTAATCCAGATTTTTATTTTTCGTCTGTTTTGATGTACAAACCCTTCTATCCTTTATTTTCAATGAAATGCAATTTCCCTTTCCATTAATCCTGATAATGTCATTTTTATCTTTCTTTTACAATTCTTTTTATGCTGGTTTCAATGACATGACATGCATGAGGAATCTTCAGCCAAGTCTTAAAAGCCAATCTAACTCTGAAATAATAATCCAAGAAATAGAGTGTGATGATGAAATAGAATAGGATGAAGAGGAGGAATTTGAGGAAATTAGTAAAGAGCTAAGTCACTTTGAAGAGAAACCCAAGCCTAATTTGAATGAAACTGAAGCAATCAATTTAGGGGATCCAGATAATATCAGGGAAACCAAGATAAGTGTACATTTGGAACCACAAATCAGGGAAGAAATAATCAAAGCACTGTTTGAATATAAAGACATTTTTGCATGGTCATATGACGACATGCCGGGTCTAAGTACTGACTTGGTAGTTCACAAATTGCCCACTAACCCGGCATTCCCTCCCGTCAAGCAGAAGTTAAGGAAGTTCAAAACTGACATGAGTGTGAAGATCAAAGAAGAAGTCACGAAGCAGCTTGATGCAAAGGTCATTCGAGTCACGCGGTATCCCACTTGGTTAGCTAATGTTGTGCCTGTGCCGAAGAAAGATGGTAAGATCAGAGTATGTGTTGATTACCGTGATCTCAACAAAGCAAGTCCGAATGATAACTTCCTATTGCCAAATATCCACATTTTGATTGATAACTGTGCCAAGCATGAGATTGGGTCTTTTGTGGATTGCTATGCGGGATATCATTAGATCTTGATGGATAAGAAAGATGCAAAAAAGACGGCATTCATCACGCCGTGGGGAACATTTTGCTACCGGGTCATGCCATTTGGTTTTTTTAGCATTATGCTGGGGCAACTTACATGAGAGCAATGACGACCATATTCCATGACATGATACACAAGGAGATTGAGGTCTACGTAGATGATGTGATCATAAAGTCCAGGAAGCAGTCCGACCACGTCGGAGACTTGAGAAATTTTTTCCAGAGGCTCCGCAGGTACAATCTTAAGCTCAACCCTGCAAAGTGTGCATTTGGTGTTCCGTCTGGGAAACTGTTGGGGTTCATAGTCAGCCGGCGAGGCATTGAGTTGGATCCATCAAAGATCAAAGCTATCCAAGAATTGCCACCCCCAAGGAATAAGACCGAGGTGATGAGTCTGCTCGGGCGCTTAAACTACATCAGCAGGTTTATTGCTCAACCCACGGCAACTTCTGAGCCCATCTTTAAGTTGATCAAGAAGGATGCTGCGGTCAAATGGACTGATGAGTGCCAGGAGGCATTTGATAAGATCAAAGGATACTTGTCAAACCCACCTGTGTTGGTCCTGCCGGAGCCCGGGAGGCCTTTAATTCTCTATTTGACGGTCTTGGACAATTCATTCGGTTGTGTGTTGGGTCAACATGACATCGCTGGCAAGAAGGATCAAGCCATCTATTATCTCAGCAAGAAGTTCACATCCTATGAGTTTAAGTATTCTCCCCTTATAAGGACATGTTGCACCCTGACTTGGGTGGCACAAAAGTTGAAGCATTATCTGTCGTCCTACACTACTTACCTCATTTCTCGTCTGGATCCTCTAAAGTATATCTTTCAGAAGCCTATGCCCACAGGAAGACTTGCAAAGTAGCAGATTTTGCTCATAGAGTTTGACATCATCTATGTGACGCGGACCGCGATGAAAGCCCAAGCATTGGCTGATCATTTGGCCAAGAACTCGGTGGATGAAGAGTACGAGCCATTGAAGACTTATTTTCCTGATGAAGAGGTAATGCATATTGACGAGGTGGAGCAGGATGAAAAGCCAGGTTGGAAACTTTTCTTTGATGGAGCCGCTAACATGAAAGGTGTCGGAATAGGGGCTGTGCTCATTTCTGAAGCAGGACATCATTACCCTG
Source organism: Nicotiana attenuata (assembly GCF_001879085.1). Lineage (NCBI taxonomy): Eukaryota > Viridiplantae > Streptophyta > Magnoliopsida > Solanales > Solanaceae > Nicotiana > Nicotiana attenuata. The sequence continues at coordinate 3,187 of NW_017674664.1, read as the reverse complement.
TTACGGCCCAACTTCGTTTCTATTGTACTAACAACATGGTTGAGTACGAGGCATGCATTCTGGGTTTAAGGTTAGCTATAGATATGGGAGTCCAGGAAGTCTTGGTCTTGGGAGATTCGGATCTGTTGGTGCACCAGATTCAGGGAGAATGGGAGACTCGGGATTTAAAGCTCATACCGTATCGACAATGTTTGCATGATCTTTGTCAACGTTCAGATCCAGTAGAATTCAAGCATATCCTAGGATCCATAATGAGGTTGCTGATGCCTTGGCTACCTTAGCATCAATGGTTACACCATCCAGATAAGGCTTATATTGGACCCTCTGCATATTCAGGTCGTGATTCAGCATGCTTACTATAATGTGTATGAGAGGAACTTGATGGTGAACCGTGGTTCCATGATATCATGGAGTACATTCAAGTCGGGTATATCCGGTGCAGGCCACGGGAGATCAAAAAGAGAACAATTCGACGTTTGGCAAGTGGATTTTTCTTGAGCGGGGAATTTTTGACAAAAGAACTCTAGACCTTGGGGTTGTTGAGGTGCATAGATGCCAAACAAGCCACGACTATCATGACCGAAGTGCATTCCGGAGTCTGCGGGCCGCATATGAGCGGGTATGTTCTGGCAAAGAAAATTCTTCAGGCAGGGTATTATTGGCTCACCATGGAGCGAGATTGCATCAGCTTTGTGCGCAAGTGTCATCAATGCCAAGTACATGATGATTTGATTCATTCTCTGCCATCTGAGTTGCATACCATGTCCGCACCTTGGCCTTTTGTTGCTTGGGGCATGGACGTCATTGGACCAATCAAACCAGCGGCATCTAACGGGCACAGGTTCATCCTAGTGGCCATCGATTATTTCACTAAGTGGGTTGAAGCTATGACTTTCAAATCCGTGACCAAGAAGGCAGTGGTTGACTTTGGGTAGGCATTGGAGCGGTTTTGGTATCAGAAATAGGTCAACATTATCCGGTATCTGCTAAACTCAGATTTCCCTGCACCAACAACATGGCGGAGTATGAGGCCTGCATACTAGGACTCAACATGACAGTCAACATGAATATTTAGGAGCTGCTGGTAATTGGTGATTCAGATTTGCTTGTGCACCAAGTACAAGGAGAGTGGGCTACCAAGAATTCCAAGATATTGCCATATCTGCACCATGTGCAGGAATTGAGAAAGAGGTTCACAAAGATAGAGTTTTGGCATGTACCCAGAATTCAGAATGAGTTTGCCGATGCATTGGCCACATTGTCATCTACGATACAGCATCCGGACAAGAATTTCATTGATCCCATCCCAGTAAAAGTCAATAATCAACCGGCTTATTGTGCCCATGTTGAGGAAGAAACAGATGGAAAACCTTGGTTCCACGACATCAAGAGGCACCGTCTAGGGCGCCAAACTTACTGTGCAAGGCACCATAAGAGGTGGCCAAACTACAGTACCATGCACTGTCTGGGGCGCTAAAGTTACAGTGCTTTGCGTTGTCAGGGGCGCTGAGGTTACAGTGCCTTGCACTGTCTGGGGCGCTGAGGTAACAGTGCCTTGCACTGTCAGGGGCGCTGACGTTATAGTGTTTTGCACTGTCAGGGGCGCTGATGTTAATGCCCTGGACAATGCCTTGGACTGTCTACGGCCGTGAGTTTTTATAGCCTTCCACTGTCTGACTATAAAACGAACCTCCAATAAACTTAGTCGATTTTATTAAATTTTATGCACCTCACTCTCGGTCTTGATTCTAAAACAATTGTTTCCACCCATACTCGTCACGGTAAGACTTCACATGTCTAAAAGGTCACATTAATACTTATTTAATGCATCCACAATTAATTCAGATTTATGGAGTGTTACATGCCCTTTCGGTCCCCTCAGCAACTCATTTGTCTTTTTCTTGCCTCAACGACCCCTCATCTTGCTTGTGCTTTTGAGGAGGGAGAGCAATAGTAGAGGACTTCCCTGCATCTTTTCTTTTGCTAGCTACATCATGAGCCATTGCAACCTACAAAACCATCTACTTGAATGTGAGAAATAATCAAGGAATCCGTCTAAGGTTAAAGTGAAAGCCTAAGATGACCCCACACTTAGAACCGAAGGCTATATGCAACATACTCACAATAGTTGTCCAAGAAACACACAAATGTTGCACAGGTTGCACAAGTTCTCATGGAAATGGTATAAGAAGTCATAGGAATCCACTGAAGGCACACCGCTGAAATAAAGGGGATACAACTTTGTGAACCTGTTAACCTCTTTAGCTCATTAGCTGACATCGTGGGCATATCTCGAGCGGCGTGGCAACACTGGGCTAAACCACCCCAATGTGTAGAACTCATGCGTTCTGATAACCATGGGTCATCTGCTCTGCGGTATGAGTAGTAGGAGTTTCACTCCTTCACCGACCTGAGAAGTGGTTGGTGCCATCGGAAACACACCGTCCTAAGTCATACTCTCCAAAAAGCCCACCATACGACCAAGGAATACTGTAGTACTGGAGTAGCAATAAACCCCTTTGGGAAGTGAGCTGGCTATACTAGCTTGACGTGAAGTGGAATCTCATCATCTGGAGCTAACTGAGGCTCGACTATGGGTGACGCTGTGTGTGCTCTAGGCTGAGCTCTGCCTCTGCCTCTAGCCTTGCCTCTACCCCTGGTAGTGGCTGCAATCCGGGGCTTCGGCTCCTAATCAGCTATGGATGAAGGACATTTCCACACCATCTGTAAAAGAATAAGAGAAAAAGCATGATAGAGAAAAAAAGTGAAGTTTCCTAAAGCCTTATAGCCTCTAAATAGTAATAGGACTATGAGATAGATGACTCCAAGGCCTACGAACAATAGTGCAACACTACCCGGGTCTTCTCAACCAATAAGCTAATCCGTCCTTTGGGTACCACCGAGACCAAAACAGAAATCTGCACAAGAAGTGAAGAAGTGTAGTATAAGTACAACCGACCTAATGGACTCCGCAAGTGTCGAGCCTAACTACGACGAGGTAGTGACGAGTCTAATACAAGACACCTACATATAAGCATGTGCAGTTAAGTAATGAGAAAATAATAAGAGATATAACAACATGATAATAAGTAAAATAACAAGTAAGATGACAAGAAATATCAGGAGAGAGAGATAACAAGTATAAAATCAAGAAGATATAGAACGAGAAAAATAAAGAAAGAAAACG
>NW_017674663.1:87386-89311 GCF_001879085.1 Nicotiana attenuata | reverse complement strand
GGTGTTTGGCTTACTTGGCTTATGTTCGAGACATCACCGCAGAGTCTCCGACGATTGATTCAGTGCCAGTAGTCCAAGAGTTCGCCGATGTATTTCCTTCTGATCTTCCTGGTATGCCTCCGGATCGTGATATTGATTCCTGCATTGATTTGACCCCGGGCGCTTAGCCTATATCTATTCCACCGTACCGTATGGCTCCTAAAGAGTTGAAGGAGTTGAAGGAGCAGCTAGAGAAGTTATTAGCAAAGGGGTTTATCAGGCCCAGTGTGTCGCCTTGGGGCGCACCAGTGTTTTTTGTGAAGAAGAAGGATGGGACTATGAGGATGTGCATCGATTACCGCCAGTTGAACAAGGTCACCATCAAGAACAAGTACCCGGTGCCTCATATTGATGATTTGTTTGACCAGCTACAGGGTGCTAGGGTGTTCTCTAAGATCGACCTGAGGTTAGGGTATCATCAGCTGAAGATTCGGGACTCGGATGTTCCGAAGACTGCATTCCGGACTAGATATGGCCATTATAAGTTCCTAGTGATGTCCTTTGGCTTGACCAATGCACCAGCAGCATTTATGGATCTTATGAACAGGGTATTCAGGCCTTATATTGATTCCTTTGTTATCGTCTTCATCGATGACATCTTGATATACTCACGTAGCCTGGGGGAGCATGAGCAGCATTTCAGAGTTGTGCTTCAGACCTTGCGAGAGCAAAAGCTGTATGTTAAGTTCTCCAAGTGCGAGTTTTGGCTTGAGTCAGTGGCATTCTTGGGGCATATTGTGTCTGGAGAGGGTATTAAGGTAGATCCCAAGAAGATTGAGGCAGTTCAGAGTTGGCCACGACCCACTTCAGTGACCGAGATCAGGATTTTCCTGGGATTTGCGGGTTATTACCGCCGATTTGTGCAGGGTTTTTCATCCATTGCCTCACCCTTGACTAGACTGACCCAGAAGGATGCCCCATTCATTTGGTCCGATGATTGCGAGGAGAGCTTTCAGCAGCTCAAGACAGCTTTGACTACGGCACCAGTTCTTGTATTGCCTTCCGGTACGGGGATGTATACTGTGTAATGCGACGCCTCACACGTTGGTTTGGGATGTGTGTTGATGTAGGAGGTGAGAGTTATTGCTTATGCTTCGCGTCAGCTGAAGATTCATGAGAAAAATTACCCCGTGCACGATCTGGAGTTAGCAGCGATTGTTCATGCTCTTAAGATATGGAGGCACTATTTGTATGGGGTGCCTTGTGAGGTTTACACTGATCACCGCAGCTTACAGCATTTGTTCAAGCAGAGGGATCTCAATTTGAGACAGCGCAGGTGGCTTGAGTTACTGAAGGACTATGACATTACCATTCTTTATCATCCGGGCAAGGCGAATATGGTCACGGATGCCTTGAGCAGAAAGGCGAAGAGCATGGGTAGCTTGGCATTCATTCCAGCGGAGGAGAGGCCCCTAGCTCTGGACATCCAGTCCTTAGCTAACAGGCTTGTGAGGTTGGACATTTCAGAGTCCAGCCGAGTTCTAGCATGTGTGGTTACTCAGTCCTCGTTATTGGGGGAGATTAGGGCCCGACAGTTCAATCATCCATATTTGGCGGTTCTCAGAGAGTCGGTACTTCAGGGAGGTGCCAAGGAGATTTCTATTGGCGAGGATGGTGTGTTACGGCTTCAGGGCCGTGTATGTGTTCCTAATGTTGATGTCTTGAGAGAGAGGATTCTAGAGGAGGCACACAATTCGAGGTACTCCATTCACCCGGGATTCACGAAGATGTATCGGGATCTGAGGCAGCATTACTGGTGGCGGGGGATGAAGAAGGACATAGTGAAGTATGTGACTAAGTGTTTGAATTGCCAGCAGGTCAAGTATGAGCATCAGAGGCCAGGTGGCCTACTTCAGCAGATGCTCATCCCAGAGTGGAAGTGGGAA
>NW_017674663.1:83175-86363 GCF_001879085.1 Nicotiana attenuata | reverse complement strand
TTGGAATCTCAGCGAGAATATGATTTATATGCCTAGTTGTAAACTGTTGCCTGTTATAGATTTTTATTGTTAACTTAAACTTATGATATTATTTGGCCCTAGTGAGTGTCAAGTCGACCTCTCGTCTCTACTCCTTCGAGGTTAGGCGGGACACTCACTGGGTACATATTGTTTATGTACTCATGCTACGCTTCTGTACTTAAATGTACAGGGTCTGAGGCAGGTGGATCCGGTTATTTCTCTGGTGCGCAGTTGTGAGCAGGCTTGGGACTTCTATGGTGAGCTGCTTTTCCTTCCATGTCGATCCGCAGCCGAAGAACTCTCTCTTTGTACTGTTATTTCTGTCTATTCTGATCCAGACAGTAGGGTAGTGTAGTATTCTTTTGGTTGTATATTCTACTAGCTGCCCGTAGCTTGTGACACCAGGTTCTGGCACACACACGTTAGTAGACATTTATTTTTGGGTTGTATAACTATTTTGATACCTTATTTGCCACTCTTGGCCTTAACTTAACTTTGAATATCTATTATAATTAGTTTTTGGTAAAAGTAAAATGAGGACTTAAATTACACTTCCGCGTTGGCTGGTCTGACAATGGTGTCGGGCGCCATCATGACCTATAATGGAAAATGGGTCGTGACAACATGGTATCAGAGCCAGGTTCACGTAGGTCTCACGAGTTATGGGCAAACCTGATAGAGTCTTGTTGATCGGTATGGAGACGTCTGTATTTATCTTCGAGAGGCTATAGGGTATTAGGAAAGACTACTCTTTATTCATTTCCTGTCATGCAGTGCTGAGAGTACTAAATTTCCCTCTTCTATTCTCTCACAGATGGTGAGAACTCGTACCGCAGGCGTTCCGGACCTGGGAGGAGCTGCTCCCCCCGTTGCTAGAGGCCGAGGTAGAGGCCGGAGGAGGGCACCGGCCCGTGGTAGGGGGCGAGGGCATCCCAGAGCCGTTTCAGATACACCACCGGCAGATCCTATTATTGAGGAGCAGGGCGAGGTGCCCGCAGCTGAGCCTACCCCGGTGGATTTCATGACAACACCGGGATTTCAGGAGGTCATGGGCCGCATGCTACGGTTCATGGACACTATGACTCAGGCTGGTTTATTTCCAGCAGACCCAGCTACTTCTCAGGCAGGAGGGGGAGCCCAGACCCCTACTGCTCAGGCACCAGGCCACGCAGCTGCAGTATATAAGACTCCGGGTGCACTACCCGCAGGTGGGGTTCAGCCAGTTGCTGTAGCGGCACCCCTGCCCAGGCCAGCTATGGATGGTGACCCTCAGAAGCTGTTAGACAAATGGACCAGGCTTCACCCTCCAGTCTTCGGGGGTGAGCGTCATGAGGATGCTCAGGACTTCATTGACCGGTGCAGGGACAGACTGCACAACATGAGGATATTGGAGTCGTATGGTGTTGACTTCACTACTTTCCAGCTGGAGGGTAGGGCCCGTAGATGGTGGCAGTCCTATATTCTTGGCAGGCCAGCGGGCTCTCCTCCCATCACTTGGGGTGAGTTCGTGCAGTTATTCTTGGACAGATATATTCCGCCCTCTGAGAGGGAGGAGCTGCGGTACCAGTTTGAGCAGCTCGAGCAGGGACAGATGTCTGTGACCGACTATGAGGCGAGGTTCTCTGAGTTGTCCCGCCATGCACTCATGATACTTCCTACAGATGCAGAGAGGGTGCGGAGGTTTGTCGCAGGGTTGCAGCCCGGGATTCGGTTCAGTATGGCTCGAGAGGTAGAGATGGGCACAGGGTATCAGCTAGTAGTCGAGATTGCTCGTCGGATTGAGGGGTATCGCCAGAGGGGTAGAGAGCAGATACAGCAGGATAAGAGAGCTAGGTTCTCCGGCGAGTTCAGAGGTGCCCCAGCTAGGGGCAGAGGTCAGATTGGGAGGGGCCAGTCTAGTAGGCCTCCAGTTTCAGCACCACCACCTGCTCGGGGGCCTCCAGCACGCCCCTATTTCAGTGCTATGCCAGAGACTTCCTACCGCCCGCCAGCTACTCAGGGTTCCTCCAGTGGGTATTCAGGTCAGCAGACTCAGACTCCAGGGCAGCAGGCCATGGTGCCTAGAGCGTGTTACGAGTGTGGAGATCCGGGTCACCTGAAGAGGACTTGCCCCAAACTTCTGGGTAAGGCGGTACAGCAGGACCAGCAGCCCCAGACTCCGGCACCAACGACCCAGCCACCTAGAGGTGGAGGGCAGACGGGTAGGGGCCGTCCTAGAGGTGGAGGCCAGACAGGGGGAGGTCAGCCAGTTACTCCCCAGCCAGGTGGGGGCCAGGCAGCTGGCACTTCAGCCAGATTCTATGCACTTCAAGCCAGGCCAGATGCGTTGGCCTCAGACGCCGTCATCACAGGTATTATCTTCGTTGGTGACAGGGATGCTTCGATATTATTTGACCCAGGATCTACTTATTCATATGTATCGTCCCTGTTTGCTCGCTTTCTGGTTGTTCCTCCTGAGCCTTTGGGTGTTCTTATTCATGTGTCCACTCCTGTGGGCGATTCTGTGATTGTGGGTCGGATTTACCGGTCCTGTGTGGTCACTTTCTGTGGGTTCGAGACTAGGGCAGATCTTCTGTTGCTGGACATGATCGATTTTGAGGTCATCTTGGGCATAGATTGGCTGTCACCGTATCACGCCGTCCTTGATTGCCATGCCAAGACTGTCTCACTAGCCATGCCAGGGTTGCCGAGATTGGAGTGGAAGGGGTCCACAATTGATATGCCTAGCAGGGTTATCTCCTTCCTGAAGGCTCAAAAAATGGTTGCAAAGGGGTGTTTGGCTTACTTGGCTTATGTTCGAGACATCACCGCAGAGTCTCCGACGATTGATTCAGTGCCAGTAGTCCAAGAGTTCGCCGATGTATTTCCTTCTGATCTTCCTGGTATGCCTCCGGATCGTGATATTGATTCCTGCATTGATTTGACCCCGGGCGCTTAGCCTATATCTATTCCACCGTACCGTATGGCTCCTAAAGAGTTGAAGGAGTTGAAGGAGCAGCTAGAGAAGTTATTAGCAAAGGGGTTTATCAGGCCCAGTGTGTCGCCTTGGGGCGCACCAGTGTTTTTTGTGAAGAAGAAGGATGGGACTATGAGGATGTGCATCGATTACCGCCAGTTGAACAAGGTCACCATCAAGAACAAGTACCCGGTGCCTCATATTGATGATT
>NW_017674663.1:50014-77893 GCF_001879085.1 Nicotiana attenuata | reverse complement strand
CCAGTCCTTGGCTAACAGACTTGTGAGGTTGGACATTTTAGAGCCCAGCCGAGTTCTAGCATGTGTGGTCGCCCAGTCTTCGTTATTGGGGGAGATCAAGGCCCGGCAGTATGATGATCCACATCTAGCAGTCCTCAGAGAGACGGTACTTCAGGGTGGTGCCAAGGAGGTTTCTATTGGCGAGGATGGTATGCTGCGGCTCCAGGGCCGTATATGTGTTCCTAATGTTGATGGTCTCAGGGAGCGGATTCTGGAGGAGGCCCACAATTCGAGGTATTCTATTCATCCGGGAGTCACGAAGATGCATCGTGACTTGAGGCAGCACTACTGGTGGCGGGGGATGAAGAAGGACATAGTGAAGTATGTGACTAAGTGTTTGAATTGCCAGCAGGTCAAGTATGAACATCAGAGACCAGGCGGCCTACTTCAGCGGATGCCTATACCAGCGTGGAAATGGGAGCGCATTACCATGGATTTTGTAGTTGGGTTGCCGCGGACTTTGCGGAAGGTTGATTCAGTATGGGTCACCGTGGATAGATTTACCAAGTCAGCTCATTTCATCCCCGTGGCAACTACTTATACAGCGGAGAGGTATGCTCAGATCTATATTCGGGAGATAGTCCGGTTGCATGGCGTGCCAGTGTCCATCATATCAGACAGAGGCCCTCAGTTCACTTTCCATTTCTGGAGAGCCGTGCAGAGTGAGTTGGGGACTCGTGTAGAGCTTAGCACAGCGTTCCATCCTTAGACCGACGGACAGTCGGAGCGGACGGTGCAGATTTTGGAGATATGCTTAGAGCATGCGCGATTGATTTTGGAGGGCAGTGGGATCAGTTCTTGCCCTTAGCAGAGTTTGCATACAATAACAGCTACCAGTCCAGCATAGAGATGGCCCCGTACGAGGCTTTGTATGGTAGGCGTTGTCGTTCTCCTATCGTGTGGTTTGAGCCTGGTGAGGCTAAGATACTTGGCATAGATTTAGTACAGGATGCCTTGAATAAGGTAAAGTTGATTCAGGAGAGGCTTCGCACAGCTCAGTCCAGATAAAAGAGCTACGCGGATTAGAAGGCACGGGATGTATCATTTATGGTGGGCGAGAAGGTTCTCTTGAAAGTCTCGCCCATGAAGGGCATTATGAGGTTCGGGAAGAAGGGAAGTTGAGCCCAAGGTTTATTGGCCCCTTTGAGGTGTTGAGCAGAGTTGGGGAGGTGGCTTATGAGCTTGCCTTGCCCCTATTTTATCAGGAGTTCACCCAGTCTTTCATGTTTCGATGCTTCGGAAGTATCATGCCGACCTATCCCACGTGTTGGACTTCAGCACCGTTCAGTTAGATGAGAGCTTGGGCTATGAGGAGGAGCCAGTTGCTATTATTGATAGACAGGATCGCCAGCTGAGGTCCAAGAAGATTTCTGCGGTAAAAGTCTAGTGGAGGAGCCAACCGGTCGAGGAGGCGACCTGGGAGTCCGAGGAGGACATGCGGAGCAGATATCCCCACTTATTCAGCAGTCCAGGTACTTTTCTATGTACGTTCGAGGACGAACGTTTGTTTAAGAGGTGGAGAATGTAACGACCCGACCGGTCGTTTCGCCTTTTTGAACCCCGTTCCCCTAAATAAAGCCTCTCGTACTTGCTTTAACTAGTTTACGACTTGCGGGGGCGATTGGTTCGGGGATTGGTATGGTTTTGAGTAAAAATATGTCCATTTTCTTCTTTAAGATTTCTTAAAAAGTGTTTGACTTCGGTCAACATTTCGGGAAAACGGACCCGGATTCTTGATTTGGCAATTTCTGAGGGTCCGTGGGAAAATATGGGACCTGGGCGTGTGTCCGGAATCGAATTCCGAGGTCCCTAGCCCGAGTAATGAATTTTTATCTAAAATTGTTTAATGGAAGCTTTAAAGAATTCAAGAAACTAAGAAATCATTGATTCCCTAGGTATCGGGCTCGGATTTTGGTTCCGAAGCTTGGTACAGGTCCGTAATGTCATTTAAGACTTGCCCGTAAAATTTGGTGTCAATCCGAGTAGTTTAAGGGCGTTTTGACCCGTTAGAGGAGAATTAAGAACTTAAGGATTCAATAGTTTGATTCATTTGGTTTTAGGGGGTGATTATAAGATTTAGCGTTGTTTTGGGAGTTCCGAGGGTTCGAGTAGGTCCGCCTCGTGATTTCAGACTTGTCGGTATGTTCGGGCGGGGCTCGGGAGCCCCGAGCGTCAAATGACCGAGGCTCGAGCGAAGTTAGAAAAACTTAGAAAGTGCCGAAGTCTGCTGCTTCTGTCATAACCGCATCTGCGGTTCTAGGACCGCAGAAGCGGTACCGCAGATACGGTCAGGAACGCAGAAGCGGTCAGGGGCAGCTCAGGCAAAATTGCAGATGCGATCTTGAGACAGCAGAAGCGGTCCCGCTTAAGCGGCTATTTGACCGCAGAAGCGGTCCAGCCAATTTGGGCCAAGACCGCAGAAGCGGTCGTCGCAGAAGCGGTAAATGCTCCGCAGAAGCGGAAATAGTTGGGAGCAGACCCTTCATTTAATACGAACTCAAACCTCATTTTATCATTTTTCACTCTACACTTAGGCGATTTTGGTGGTTCCAAAGAGAGAGTTTCAGCATATTATTGCAAGGTAAGTAATCTCCTTCCATTATAAGTTAAATTACATGAGCATTAGGTAGATTAAACACTAAAATTTGGTAAAACTTAAGGGTTAGAGCTAGACCTAGGGTTTTACCAAAAACTAAGATTTAAGCATGGAATTTGTTATGAAATGGACTAGAAATCATATATTATTGATCCTTAGGTTGTAGAGAACAATTTTCTTCGAAAAATATCGGAATCCGGGCGCGTGGGCCCGGGGTCGGAATTTAGGAAACTTGTGGGAAAGGTTGGGAAATTACTTAAATAGTTAGAATTCGGCCTTTTAATCCTTTATTGACTAGTTCTTACCTATTTTAACTAGTTTGCGATCGTTCGGCTTCGAATTAGAAGCTTGGGCTTGTTCCTAATATCGGGAGCGCGCTTTGGAGCGAGGTGAGTCTCCTTTCTAACTTTGTGAGGGGGAACTGTCCCCATAGGATTAATAATTGAATAATCGTGCTAAATGCGGGGGCTACGCACGCGCTAGGTGACGAGAGTCCGTGCGTAGCTACTACTATGTCAATGGTCTGGGTAGCTTAGGACCCACATCATGCTTATTTCATAAGACTCTATTTAATATCTTGTTACTATGAGCACTTAGGATATGCTAGGGATTTTAAAAAGGGAATAAGAACGTACTTGTATAAATGTTGAAGTCTTGCTTGGCAATTATGACTATTGATATGCCTTGTGTGTATACTTGATATTCCTACTTATTTGTGGATCGGGCCGATCGCCTCGGTATGAATAGATGCATCTATAGGTGCGCCGTCGACCCTCGACAAGTGCACAGTTTATTTCTGTAGGATCGGGCCGTCACCTCGGCATATTTGCGCATGCTTTTATAGCTTTGTCTGAGTTTGTTATCTATTAGAGTTACACTTTCATGACTAGAAAGGAACTGATAATGGTGAATTAAGTAAATGATTAATTGGAATCTCAGCGAGAATATGATTTATATGCCTAGTTGTAAACTGTTGCCTGTTATAGATTTTTATTGTTAACTTAAACTTATGATATTATTTGGCCCTAGTGAGTGTCAAGTCGACCTCTCGTCTCTACTCCTTCGAGGTTAGGCGGGACACTCACTGGGTACATATTGTTTATGTACTCATGCTACGCTTCTGTACTTAAATGTACAGGGTCTGAGGCAGGTGGATCCGGTTATTTCTCTGGTGCACAGTTGTGAGCAGGCTTGGGACTTCTACGGTGAGCTGCTTTTCCTTCCATGTCGATCCGCAGCCGAAGAAGTCTCTCTTTGTACTGTTATTTCTGTCTATTCTGATCCAGACAGTAGGGTAGTGTAGTATTCTTTTGGTTGTATATTTTTCTAGCTGCCCGTAGCTTGTGACACCAGGTTCTGGCACACACACGTTAGTAGACATTTATTTTTGGGTTGTATAACTATTTTGATACCTTATTTGCCACTCTTGGCCTTAACTTAACTTTGAAAATCTGTTATAATTAGTTTTTGGTAGAAGTAAAATGAGGACTTAAATTACACTTCCGCGTTGGCTGGCCTGACAATGGTGTCGGGCGCCATCATGACCTATTATGGAAAATGGGTCGTGACAATCGAGGAATATTCTTCCACAAATACAGTGCGCACTCACGTTTTTCCATGCATGGGCCCACACAAATTTTCTTTTCCCCAAGCAAACAACAACAATAACAACCCAGTAAATTTCCACTCAGTGCGGTCTGGGGAGGGTAAAGTTTACGCAGACCTTACCCCTACCCCGGAGGGGGTAGAGAGGCTATTTCTTTTTCCCAAGCATAATCCAAAATCCACCTGCACACACATTATATATATCACCTATTTTTATTTTCCAAAGGGAGGATTCCCAGATATAAACACACACACAGAAACTCAAAAAAGGGGAGAAGATCTTGAAAAATCTAAAAAAAAGGGGCGTCTCCTTTCTTCTTAGAAAAACAGAAGCAACAACTTCTTTAAAAAATACATATATTCATTGAAGAACATATGTCACGACCCCAAATACTCCGGTCGTGATAGCGCCTATCACAGTACTAGGCCAGCCGAAAGAACACGAACTACATGGAAGATCTTTTGTAAAATTTACTCCTTCTCTAAACATATTAAGTCTCAATTCTTTCATTTCAAAATAACTAGAGAAATACGCAGAAACAAGTACGAAAATACAATCTACACAGCCCGAATCTGGTGTCACTAGTCATGAGCCACTAAGTACAACTCAACACTGTCTGCTTAATAAAATTAAGTCTGAAATATAAAGTATTAGGATAGGAAGGAGAAGGGCAGGGCTGCGAACGCCGTGCAGCTACCTTGCTAACTCCGGAAAATACACAGAAGCTGCTGAAAGCTCAGAAATACCTGAATCTACACACAAGGTGCAGGGAGTAATGTGGGTACGCCAACTCAGTAAGTAATAAAAGTAAATAAAGATTGAGTAGTAAGAAATCACGTAATCCACGTCATAGCACCACAGCAGGTACAATATGTTTCCAAAACAGGGTACAAATCAAATCATCTCGTTAAACTCCAGTTTCAGTAAAATCCTTTGCAAAATAACTTTCTAACAGTTTCAATAAAGGTTCAATTTAGTTTATCGTGAAAGTGATGAAAATCGTAATCGGCCCCTCGGGCAAAAATAAGTCATATACAGCCCTTCTGGTAAAACCCCTCGGTCGTTCATTTACATCATATAACAGGAAAATCTCAATGGAAGTAACAAAACCAAATCAGTAATTTAATTCCAAACATCTCGTAAAAATTCCAGTTTCAATGAAAGTTGTTCAAAACATTTGTTTAACATTTTCAATGGAGGCTCAGTATAAAGATGAGGGAAAAATAGTAATTTCATAAACAAGCCCCTAAGGCAAAGCATCACTCGTATACATGTATATATATAGCCCCTCGGGCAAGCCTTTTAGTCACTCATGACTCAACTCTTATCAATCAGCGCTCACACTCTGCACTCACGCTCAAAAGGTACCATATAATAATCGCTGCGGCGTGCAACCCGATCCATATATCGCTGCGGCGTGCAACCCGATCCATATATATAGTCGATTGCGCTCACTGGGGGTATGCAGACTCCGGATGGGCTCCTACAGCCCAAGCGCTATATCGTTGCGGCGTGCAGCCCGATCCAACATATCGCTGTGGTGTGCAGCCCGATCCATATATCGCTGTGGCGTGCAACCCGATCCATATATATATATATATATCGCTGCGGCGTGCAGCCCGATCCATAAATATATAATCCTCACCACTAGGCCATCGGCCTCTCTCAATCATCAACCTCACAATCAGGCCCTCGGCCTCTCTCAGTCATCAACCTCACAAGCCACTCGGACTATCAGTAAAATATGGCGTTCAGCCCAAAACAACATTTATAGTATCAAAACTGAGTAAATAAGGTTGAGTTATGAAATCAGTAAAACACAGCTTGACTGAGTACAAATATTAAGTCAAAATAGTGAGGAATAGTAGTAAAAAGCCCCATAAGGGTCCAAAAAAGTTGACACGAGGCCCAAATATGGCATCCAGCTCAAAACATGATAATACTTTCCAAAACACAATAGTATCAAATAGTTTTCAATCAATTACGTGACTCAATAGTCGTACGGGACGGACCAAGACACAAATCCTCAACGGCGCACAACCCCACGCTCGTCATCTAGCGTGTGTGTCACCTCAAAGTAGCACAACGATGTGAAATCCGGGGTTTCATACCCTCAGGACAACATTTACAATCATTACTTACCTCAAATCGGACGTAAATCCTACTCCGCAGCGCCCTTGCCTCTTGACTCGGGCTCAACTTGCCTCGAATATATCCAAAATCAGATTCATTGCATCAATATACGCTAAGGGAACAAAGCCCACGCGAAAATAATCAAATTACATCAAAAATCCCGAAATTGGTCAAACACGACCCCCGAGCCCACGTCTCGGATTTCGACATAAATCACAAAAACTAGAATCCTTACTCTCTCACGAGTTCATACATACCAAATACATCAAAATCCGACCACAAACGATCCCTTAAATCCTTAAATCAAAGTCTCCAATTTCAAGCCCTAATTCCCCAATTTTAGGCTTTAAATCCCATAAATTTCATGTCTAATTAGGTAGAAATCACCATAGAATCGAGTATTGAGTTCAAAAATCTTACCTCCAAGTGTTTTCCTTCGATTCCCTCTTCAATCCCTCTCAAAAAGCTTCAAAATTGCTCAACTATGGTGGAAAATAGACCAAAAATCGCGAAGACAACTATTTAAACATTCTGCCCAGGGATAAATTCCTTCTTCGCGAATGCGGTCAAAGCCTCGCGTTCGCGAAGCACAAAAACATCACAGCTCAACTTTCCTCTTACGCAAACGCGAACACCACCTCGCGAACGCGATACCTTACTCAGCTTAACCTACGCGAACGCGTTCCTCCAGTCGCGAACGTGATGCATTAGGGCCTGATGCCCAAGTCTGCTTCACCCTTCTACGCGAACGCGAACAATACCACGTGTTTGCGATGCACATTCAGACTCAACCTTCGCAAACACGGGACAAACATCGCGAACGCGAAGGGTAACTGGCCTGCCTCACTCAACATCTCTTCGCGAACGCGAGGACCCTCTCGCGAACGCGAAGGGCAAAACTCTGCAACAGAAACCTGAAGAAATATGCAACTTCCAAAAACAAGAATTTGATCCGTTAACCTCCCGAAACTCTCCCGAGGCCCTCGGGACCTCAACCAAACATGCCAATACATCACATAACATCATTCAAACTTGTTCCAACCTTCAGAACGCTCAAAACAACATCAAAACATCAAATCGCCCTCAGATTCAAGCCTAAGAATTCCAAAACTTCCAAATTTCGCTTTCGATCAAAAAGTCTATCAAACCTCGTCCGAAAGAAATGATCCTAAGAACACGAGCTCTAATGCATGCAAATAGTCATAATAATCAAAGGGCACGATTTCTACCCCATTTCCCCAAAAAAATTATATAAGAATCCCTCCCTTTTTACTAATTTCCCCAATATCTGTTTACAAGAATTATTACAGACCATAAAGCAAATGAATTAAAGAATAAACCAAGCTATGCCATAGGGAGCCTGAATAGGCCCAACGTGAACCTGGAAAAACCAGGCCTTCAAACAGGCCAAAATGTCATAGTCTCGTGGTGTCCAACAGAGGGTATCCTGATGTGTCAAAGTTTCCAAGGGCCTCAGGGACCCCGGGCAATGCTCACACCAAGATCCTTTTAAAGAGAAGTAGTTATTTGTGTAGTGTGGAGAGGCCAGCCCCAGTGTGCCAGAGTTCGGAGGAATCTCAAGAATTCCTAGGCAGTACACACACTGGAGGGGCAGGATCCTAAGTATTCTAAGAGTAGGAGTGGAAGATAATGCTTTGAAAGAGTGGAAAACAGTTTTAAGAAATAGTCCAGAAGTAAAACAGTTCAGAGGTGAGCATAGTTTAGCAAGGGGAAAATATTTTAGGAGGGAAAATAGTTTTAGAAGTGAAAACATGTTAGAAGTGTGAAACAGTTTAGAGGTGAAGACTTATCAAGAGTGAAAAACAGTTTAGGAAACATTCTGAACAAAGGTTCAACAAACCAAAAGCACACAAAACATAGTCATAAAACATCAAAGCAAAGACTCACATTCAACTTAGTTTATTAACTATTACTGGTGAGCATACAATCACATGCAAAGGGATAGCAGGGTTTGGGAGCAATATTGGTCAGAGGTGAACATAAGATAGAAAGAACAGACATGGGTCTGGTTCTTATGGAAGCACATAGGTCTAGCTAAAATAGGAATAAACAGATTGAGAGTAGGACACACATAGGTTCAATCAGACAGAAGTAGGCATGCTATTGTAGTAAACACATAGATTGCTTAAGCAAAGAAAGGCATGCTGATTATAAGGAAACACATAGGTCAAATTGAATAGCAGTAAGCATAGAGTCTAATTGATCAGCAGTGAACATGTTGATTGATAACAATAATCATGAAGCACATGGATATAATGAAATAAAGTAGACATGCTGATGAAAGGTCACATAGTTAAATTAAATAGGAGTAGACATGCTGGAATAGGAAAACATACAAGTTCAGAAGAAAGACATGCTGATTATAAGAAAACACATAGGTTTAGTTGAATGGCAATAATGGGAGCATAACAGTTAAGGAAGCAGAAGCAGAAGGTAAAGTAGGCAGGATTCAACAGTTTAGTCTTGGCTTTCAGCCGGCTAGACAAGCAATGAACACAGGTAGTAGAGAGAGATGAGAGCAAAGTTTGTGAACTTTTTTCGTGTTTAAGAATCAGAATGAGAGTGTATATATAGAACATAGGGAGATGAAACAAATAACGTAAAAAAATGATTTGGAGTTCATAAATAAAGTAGGTAAATATAATCAATCAGTTAATTGGTGCTAATCCCCATTAATTCGCACAAACAGATCCTGGAAGGTCATATCAGTACAAAGGGAATCCATTACCAGCCCTGATTGGGGCTTAAATAAGGTAACAAATCATAAATTGATCATAAATTAACTATGTCACGACCCAACCCCGGTCGTGATGGCGCCCAACACACTGCTAGGCAAGCCCGACTATTTAAACAACCTCAACCGATTAATCACAGTAGATAAGTAAATTTTTACAACTAAAGTTAAATGCGAAATCCTGAATTAGATGCTAACATTCAGAAAGCCCAAAATATAAAATACTACTCAGCCCATAGAATCTGGTGTCACAAGTCTGAGCCTCTAATGCATGAGTATTAACCTACTACATAATGTTTTTCTAGAAATGTGGAAAAAAACAAATAAATGAAATAGAAAGAAGATCAGGACTGCGAACGCCGATTTGCAGCTACCTTGAATCTCCCGAATGTGATGCTAGGCGGAGAAGATCTCACTCAGCCTCAATGGGTGCACCTGAATCTGCACGCAAGGTGCAGGGAGTATTGTGAGTACTTCCAACTCAGAAAGTAATAAATATAAATAAAGTCTGAGGATAAGAAATCCTAAATGAACACAAAGCAAAGCTATAAATACAACAACGTGAACCAATAGAATAATACAGTAAACATTGAAAATAATTAATAATAAAATCACATCAGATTAAGAATAAATGGCAATTAAATATGCAATGCAACACATAAACCGGTACTCTCCAGTACCCCGCTGCGGCGTGCAGCCCGCTCCATTTATTTAACGTCGACGACGCTCACTGGGGGTGTGCAGACTCCGGGAGGGGCCCCTTACGGGCCAAGCGCAATAATAAGCCATCTCGTGGCATCAAACAGGCCCTTGGCCTCATATCAATATCATCATTATACCACTGCGGCGTGCAGCCCGATCCCATACTCAGTCCAAAATCACATAAGCCTTTCGGCACAATAATATAAAAATATTCAGCCCAAACTTCATTTAAAAATATTAATTAAGTTTCTAGTTTGAGAAAAGTGGCTGAGTTTACAAAACAGTGTTAAATACCAGGACTGAGTTCAATATCTAGAAATATGGTAAAAAACCGGTAAAACAATCCCTGAAGGATTCAAGTAGTTAGCACGAAGCCCAATTATGACAATTAATCCATTTTTATTAGGATATCACGAAACTACAATCAATTAGGTAGTAATTTTTATTAAGCGGGACAATCCCCAACGGTGCTCTACCCCACGCCCGTTATCCGGCGTGCAAGTCACCTCACATAGCACTACAATGTGCAAATTCGGGGTTTCAAACCCTCAACACAGCATTTACATTTATTACTAACCTCAAGCTGGCCAAAGTCCTAGATTGCTATTCCCTTGCCTTTGGAATTAACCTCCTCGTGCGTCGAATCTGACCAAAACCACAACGAATACATCAAAATATGCTAATGGGACAATACCCAATCGAAAACAATCGAAAAATAGTGAAATTCCCAAAATTAGCAAAAACCCGAGCACCGAGCCCACTTCTCGAAAGTCAGACAATTTACTATCAACGGGTTCCTTATCTCTCCACGAGTCTATACATATAAAGAACACAAAAATCGGAGTCCAAATGACCCCTCAAATTCTCCTTTTTGCTCTCTTAAGTTTTCAACCCTAAACCACCATTTTTGACCTTTAATTCCTTGAGTTTTCAGTCTAATTTCATGTGTTTGCACCATAAAATCGTGTTTTAGGGTTAGAAATTCTTACCTCAATGAAGTCCCTTGATTTCTCTCCTCCAACTCGCCCAAATTCTCCAAGTCCGAAGTGAAAATATGAAACCCTTTCAAAAATTCGCGAAGGGAAATAAAAACCATTTCTGACCAGTTATTTCCGCATCTGCGGCTACATAGCCGCATCTGCGACTTCCGCTTTTGCGGTGGAGAGTCGCTTCTGCGGACAAGACCGCTTCTGCGGTCCCGCATCTGCGATTCCATTTACGCAGGTGCGGTTTCCTTTAGCCTTCCAAAATTTCGCATCTGCGGTCCCATTGTCGCATCAGCGACTCCGCAGATGCGATCAGCATCTCCGCACCTGCGATGCCTGTCGCTTCTACGGTTCTTGACTCGCTTCTGCGTTCCCATTTCTGCAGAAGCGAAAATACCAGAAGTAGCACAGGCTCTGCAATCTCCTAAGTTCAAAACTTCCCGTTAGCCATCCGAAATCACCCCGAGGCCCCCGGGACCTCAACCAAAAACACAAAAATGATCCAACACCTTATTCAAACTTGCTCAAATCATCAATACACCACAAATAACACCTAAACCATCAAATTACATCAAATTCAAGCCTAAGTTCATCCAAATCTTCCGAAACTTGCATTCGATCAAAACCCGACCAAAACACCTCCGAATCAACTGAAATTTTGCACACACATCCCAAATCACCTAACGAAGCTACTGCAACTCTCGGAATTCCATTCCGACCCTCAGATCAAATTCTCACCTATCAACCGGAATTCGCCAAAATACTAACTTCGCCAATTCAAGCCTAATTCTACACCGGACCTCCAAAATTACTTCCGATCACACTCCTAAGTCACAAATCATCCCCCGAAGCTAACTGAATCATCTGAATTCATATCCGAGCCCTCTAACACGTAAGTCAACGTCCGGTTGACTTTTCCAAAACAAACCTTCCTTAAAGAGACTAAGTGTCTCATTTCCTTCTAGAACCACTCCAAATCAGCTCGTTCACCCCCAACACTGATAATGAAGCATAAAGAAATAGAAAATAGGGAAAACGGGGCGGTAACTCACGTGACAACGGGTCGGGTCGTCTCAAACTAATCAGCTGGAATAAAGCAAGTAACACTAATTACAGGCCACAAATAAGGAAAGTAAGTAAAAATCCCAAAGAATACTGATTTTAACGGGAAAAATGGGTTCAAATCCCTAATAGAAATCAATTAAATAAAAAAAAAGAAATCCAAAGAATACTGGTTTTAACAGAAAATTGTTCAGAACTAAAAATTGAGTTAGTCAACACAAATGGTTCACAGAAGTAAACACAATAACGGAAAAATTGAAGAAGTCAGCGTCACAAATAGGAACATCTAGGGTTTAAGCATATACACGAAAATTAATCAAACATGTAAAGAAACTATTAGTTTAAACACTTGAAAGTAAAAAAAAACTTTTAAAGAAAACCTGGGACGAACCCTAAATTTAAAAAAATAACGGAATCGGAATAACATTAGCAAAACAAAAGATTTTTGAGGAAAAAGTACCAAATAGAACTCAGAACACTTCAGATCTACGAGGATCTGAACAGACCCAGTGGTCATGGAACTAGGGTTTTCAAAAATAGTAAAGATGAAGAAAACTCGATCAGAAACCAAAGATTCGAACTAAAAATAGGAGGAGATCAGTACTCACAAACGAGAATGGCCCTAGACAGGCCAATAAACAACTTTCAGGCAAGAACAGGTTGGATCTCCATGATATTTTCTCAAGGATCCATGTAATCAAACAGCTAGGAAGCATAGCAGGATGGTAATGATCGGAAAATGCACGAAAACTCCATAGATAGGAGCTTCTCGCCGATGGCGGCGATCGGGGTTAGGGGCAAGTTGAGAGAGAGTAGGAGAGGTTAGGGAACAGAGGGCGGAGGAGTGTGACAAGTGAGTTAGGTTAGGGGGTTGTTTGGGTTAAAAATGATAAGAAGGAATAGGGGTGGTTGATCTCAGAGATCAACGACCAGGATGAGAAGGGGTCTGGGTCGGGTAGGATTTGAATTGGGTTACGGTTGTTTTAAATTGGGCTTGGGTTAATTAAATTGTATTGGGGGGGGGGGGATTTTGGGTGTAGATTAGGGGCTATTTGTTAAATACCCATTTTACTAAATAATAATTTTAAAAATAGCTGATTAAAGGATAATAAATGATTTTCAAGCATGAAGGTGATTTAAAATAATTATTCAATATTATAAAAATATAGAAGGTCATTTTCTGTATAGATAATGTAATTATGCATATGTAGGGGCTATTTTTGCAAAATATGCAATTATAGTTTTAAAGATGCAAATGTAATTAAAAAAATACAATTAAAATATTTGAACACTCTTATGAACATAAATGATGAATTTAGATGATTAAATCATCACAAAATAATATGAGGGATAGTTTTGAACATTTATGTAATTAAAAAATGCAGAAGTAAATGGATTTAGGGCCTTGAAAAGTTATAGAAAAAAAATTGTAAAACACTTGTGCATGTTTGTAAATGCATGCACAATATTTTGAAAGTGTTTATGCATATTTAAAATTTATATGAGGGAAAAATTGGGTATCAATAGCTGCCCCTCTTTGCCCTGGAAGGATGAAAGAGTTTTCGGGTAAAGAAATGATGACCGAATGGGTGTTTTGAAAAAATAGCGGCCGAACCTTGGTCTCTGAGTTTCCTACATATTCCTGATTTTATAGGAATCAGGCCATGTGTGGTTCTGGACCCACCGGTAAATGAAGCTGATGGAAAAGGTCCTTTTGTGAAGTGTGATGTCGTATAAAGTTATGATTATGGGTCTGGAGTGTAATGAAGGGATTGTAAGGCAGATATCTGGATATCACAAAGTAAGGTGGGTAATTGATAGGAATCGGTTACAATGGCGAAGCGGAAAAGGTATGAGTAGAAACCGGAGCGAATGTTGCTCCTGCTTGAAGAACGGTTACCTCCTGGATTACCTGCAAAACTTAAAACACAATGCATGCGAGTATATAGATGATGCAAATTCCCATTGGACCATGAAAGATTGCCTTTGGACAGTGCGGATGACGTCCTTAGACCATGATGTCCAGGTCCATGAGTTGTGAGATAGGAGATTCGCAGGCCATGAAATGACATTCTCGGGCTATGAGGATGGTGCCTCTGAAACATGACGCCGTTGAATAATGATGTGCAAGTATTGAGAGATCCTCAGGCCATGACATGGTGTCTTCAGGCTATGAGGATGGTGCCTTCGGACTATGACACCTTTGGACAGGTTGGCTATATGTCAGCCCATGAAGTGTAGAGATATGATACTGAAAGTGAGAGTGAGACAAGGCTTAGTCTTGCGCAGAGTTTGGGGCAGAGCTTAGCCCGAGAGAAGAAGATAGTGCCAAGAATAGAGCAACATTTATGCAGAGAGGGACAATGCTTAGTCCCATGAGAAGGCAGTGCTTAGCCTTATGCAATTACGGAGGCACGGCTTAGCCTCATGCAAGATTGGAGACAAAGTTTAATCTCATGCAAAGAGAAAACAATGCTTAGCCTTATGCAAATATGGAGGCAAGGCTTAGCCTCATGCAAGATTTGAGATAGAGCTTAGTCTTATGCAAGGAGAAGGCAATGCTTAGCCTTATGCAAAGGAGAGGCAGTGCTTAGCCTCATGCAAGATTGGAGACATGGCTTAGTATCATGCAAGGAGAAGGCAATGCTTAGCCCTATGCAAATGAGAGGCAAGGCTTAGCCTCATGCAAGATTGGAGACAGAGCTTAGTCTCATGCAAAGAGATGGCAATGCTTAGCCTTATGCAGATGAGAGGCAGGGCTTGGCCTCATGCAAGATTGGAGACAGAGCTTAGTCTCATGAAAAGAGAAGGCAATGCTTAGCCTTATGCAAATATGGAGGCAGGGCTTAGCCTCATGCAAGATTTGAGACAGAGCTTAGTCTCATGTAAGGAGAAGGCAATGCTTAGCCTTATACAAATATGGAGGCAGGGCTTAGACTCATGCAATATTTGAGACATGGCTTAGTCTCGTGCAAAGAGAAGGCAACGCTTAGCCTTACGCAAATATGGAGGCAGGGCTTAGCATCATACAGAGAACAAATAAGAATAGGATAACTCTTAGCTGGAGATATATTGGCGTCTGGTGGCCTGATCGTTAGGACTTTGGTATGTCTATGCCTGCGAATACTTCTGTTACGTTCACCATGCCTGCATCCAAAGAAAAATTGTAAGTTTTGTAAGGGGAGGTTGGTTCGTGCCTTCGTCTGCTGGCTTTGCTCCGCTCCATTCTGGAGGCCTTGTTTGAGTTGCCCTGGGTAACGCCTGACTGTCACGGAAATAGAGTTTTCGAAAATATGCATTTATTGATAAAAATGGAGTAATTTTTTAGAAAACATAGTGAAATATCAAATAATTTTAGATGAACTAGTGACTGTAACACATTTCCGTGACATTGCAGCTTTCTTATTTTAGAATTTTGAGGGTCCTCCTCAAAATTCTGCTCCAGTTTGGTAAATGATCCTTCGGCCGTTTGCGTGCGACGAAGCTTGCTGAACCTTCTCCGGTATTTTGAGAATCCTTCTCAAAATTCCGCCCCAGATTCTTAACCAATTTCTGACTTTCTGGCATATGATGGCATCGGCTGGACTTGCTCCAGAATTTTGAGGGTCCTCCTCAAAATTCTGCCCCAGTTTCTGGTTCTGGGGGAAAATGAAGATTTTATTATGATATGACCGAACCCACAAGGCGCCTACGTATCCCCTCTTAAACGGGAATCAGGTCAAGCGTAGTTCAGTTACATTAGATGAAGAAATGTAAATAGTCTAAACATAGTATCTCTTGACTGCGTCTGAATTGATTGGTTTCGGCCAAACTTCTCCGTCCATTTCTACAAGTATGAGTGCTCCTCCTGTTAGCACCCGATGAACCATGTAAGGACCTTTCCAGTTGGGAGAGAATTTCCCTTTGGCTTCATCTTGATGCGGGAAGATCTTCTTCACTACCAACTGTCCTGGTGCGAATTGCCTTGGTTTGACTCTTTTGTTGAAAGCTCTGGACATTCTGTTCTGATAAAGCTGACTGTGACATACTACGTTCATTCTTTTCCATCTATAAGGGCCAGTTGTTCAAAGCGGCTCCTTATCCATTCTGCATTGCTGAGTTTGGCTTCCTGTATGATTCTTAAAGAAGGATCTCTACCTCGGCTGGGATGACAGCTTCGGTACCATAAACCAGTAAATAGGGGGTTGCTCCAGTTGATGCGCGAACTGTAGTGCGATACCCCAATAGGGCAAAGGGTAACTTCTCGTGCCATTGTTTGGGTTTTCTACCATCTTCCTCAGTATCTTCTTGATGTTCTTGTTAGCAGCTTCCACAACTCCATTCATTTGAGGTCTGTATGCTGTAGAGTTTTTGTGCTTGATTTTGTAGGTTTCACACATGGCTTTCATCAGGTCACTATTAAGATTGGTGGCATTATCAGTGATGATGAACTCAGGAACTCCGAATCGGCAAACAATACGATCCTTGACAAAGTCCGTGACAACTTTCTTGCTTACAGATTTGTAAGATGCGGCCTTTACCCATTTTGTGAAGTAGTCAATGGCCACTAAAATGAACCTGTGCCCGTTTGAAGCAGTGGGCTCGATCGGACAGATGACATCCATTCCCCAGGCAGCAAAAGGCCAAGGTGCACTTGTTGTGTTGAGCTCATTGGGTGGTACCCTTATCATGTCTGCATGTACCTGACATTGGTGGCATTTCTGTACGTATCGGATGCAATCCGTCTCCATGGTCATCCAAAAATATCCAGCTCTGAGTATTTTCTTGGCTAGAACAAAACCATTCATATGTGGTCCGCAACTTCCGACATGTATTTCTCCGAGCAATCTGGAAGCCTCCTGTGCGTCAACACACCTTAACAACCCTATATCAGGAGTTCTTCTATACAGGGTTCCTCCGCTTTGGAAGAAATATTGGATATCCTCCGCATAGTGTGTTTCTGAGTGTGGTTTTCCTGCTCTGGATATTCTCCTCTTGCCAAATATTCTTTGATGTCGTGGAACCAAGGTTTTCCATCCGTTTCTTCTTCAACATGAGCATAGTAAGCTGGCTGATTGTGGATCCTCACTAGGACGGGATCAATGAAATTCTTGTCTGGATGTTGTATCATTGATGACAAAGTGGCCAGTGTGTCTGCAAACTCATTTTAAATTTTGGGTACATGTTTGAATTCTACCTTTGTGAATCTTTTCATCAATTCCTGCACATGATGCAAGTATGGTAGTATTTTGGTGTTCTTCGTAGCCCATTCTCCTTGAACCTGATATTTCAGAAGATCCGAATCATCAATCACGATCAGCTCTTATACATTCATATCGATGGCCAAATTGAGCCCCATGATGCAAGCCTCATATTCCGCCATGTTGTTGGTGCATGGAAATCTAAGCTTTGCAGATACAGGGTAGTGTTGACCTGTTTCTGATACCAAAACCGCCCCAATGCCCACTCCTTTGAAGTTTGCAGCTCCATCGAAGAACATCCTCCAACCTTTGTAAGCTTCAGCAATGTCTTCTCCTACGAGCGATACTTCTTCATCGGGAAAATACGTTTTTAAGGGTTCGTAGTCTCCTCCCACAGGGTTTTCGGCAAGATGATCTGCCAATGCTTGTCCTTTGACCGCCTTCTGAGTTACATAGACGATATCGAACTCACTTAACAGTATCTGCCACTTGGCTAACTTCCCGGTCGGCATGGGCTTCTAAAAGATGTACTTCAGAGGGTCCATCCTGGATATGAGGTACGTGGTATAGGCACAGAAGTAATGCCTCAATTTTTGAGCCGTCCAGGTCAAAGCATAACAAGTGCGTTCCAACAGAGAGTATCGTGCTTCGTAAGGTGTGAACTTCTTACTCAAGTAGTATATGGCTTGCTCCTTTCTCCCGGTCTCGTCATGTTGTCCCAAAACACATCCGAAAGCTCCATCTAATACAGCTAGATAGAGTAGCAAAGGTCTCCCAGGTTCTGGCGGTGTGGACAGGTATTCTTTGATTTTGTCAAAAGCCTTTTCACAATCTTTGGTCCAACTCGTTTCAGCATCTTTCCTCAACATCTTGAAGATGGGTTCACATATAATTGTGGACTGTGCTATGAAGCGACTGATATAGTTGAGACGTCCTAGGAAGATCATTACGTCCTTCTTACTCTTTGGTGGAGGTAACTTTTGAATAGCCTTAACTTTGGACGGGTCCAACTCGATCCCTCGGCGGCTGACAATGAATCCCAACAGGTTCCCTGCGGGAACCCCGAATGCGCATTTTGCGGGGTTCAATTTCAGATTGTACCTCCTTAGCCTGTCAAAGAACTTTCTCAAGTCTTCTATGTGATCTGCGGCCCTCTTGGACTTGATGATGACGTCATCGACATACACATCTATTTCCTTGTGTATCATATCATGGAAGATGGTTGTCATGGCTGTCATGTAAGTAGCCCCAGCATTCTTTAAACCAAATGGTATCATCTTGTAGCAGTACACTCCCCACGGTGTAATGAAAGTTGTTTTATCTGCATCTTCTTCATCCATCCAGATCTAGTGATAACCCGCGAAGCAATCTACAAAGGATTGGAGTTCATGCTTGGCGCATTGTCGATCAGGATGTGTATATTTGGCAGTGGAAAGTCGTCCTTGGGACTTGCTCTGTTTAAGTCTCGATAGTCAACACATACTCTAACTTTCCCATCTTTCTTCGGAACTGGTACAATATTGGATAACCAGGTTGGGTACTCAACTACCCTGAGGACTTTGGCTTTGATCTGCTCAGTGACCTCCTCCTTGATTTTCAGGCTCATGTCTGGTTTGAACTTTCTGAGTTTCTGCTTTACCGGCTGACACATTGGATTGGTAGGCAACTTGTGAACCACTATGGATGTGCTCAAACCGCTCATGTCATCATATGATCATGCAAAGATATCCTCATATTTCTTCAAGAAACGAATGTATTCTTCCTTCTCTGGCGGTGATAAGT
The DNA here is from genome assembly GCF_001879085.1 of Nicotiana attenuata. Classification (NCBI taxonomy): domain Eukaryota; kingdom Viridiplantae; phylum Streptophyta; class Magnoliopsida; order Solanales; family Solanaceae; genus Nicotiana; species Nicotiana attenuata. Next base: position 59,052 of record NW_017674663.1, on the reverse strand, counting down.
GAATGCTTACGCGAGTTTCCTTGACGGTCTCGGCGTCTCCCAAATTTACTGCTTCGATTTCGTCCAGGTTGGACTTAGGTTTATTCTCGAAGTTCTCAACCTCCCCGACAATTTCCTCAGGTATTTCATCCTCTTCTTCTGAGTCACTATCCTTATGTTGCGTTGTCTCATTACATGTCACAGTCACCGGTTCATCAGGAAAAGTAATAATAACGCTGTAGAAAGAAAAAATGTGAAAGATTATAATGAATAATATATAGCAATGCCTTGATTAAATTTTGAAAATATCCAAAACAAGTACGGCTCGATGAATCGAGCAATTATTTTGAAACAAATGCGTCTTTAAAACAAAATTACTAAATACATCTAAAATGCCTAGCATGGCTATAGAAATAAATTAGGCTAAATGCCAAGCTACCCAGGGACTCGGCGGACCCGGGATGGTGTGGCAATCCGATTCCTTAGAACGTCTCCTTTCTCTACAGTATGAATGGTGAGGCCTTCTTCCTCCTCCTCCTCCTCAATTATCGCACTGCAATCCATGTCCTCGTCCTCTAGGAACAAATTCCTTAGCCCAGCTAAAGCTTCTTCCTCTGCCATTCCACATATTGTATCAGCCTGGTGAAAAGTCTGACCCAGATGTGGCACTGGTTGCTTGAGAGGGTAATAAGGACCACGCCATGGAGGCGACCAATCATCATACTCTTGCCATGTATACTGGTATCTGAGCCCAAAGGTTGTACCATGGCGTTTCAACTGTAATGGTTTAGTAATGCCTTGGAGATTCTTCCCAAGCCCTTTGCCGGGTTCATACCCAGACCATACCAGTATGCTTTCTACTTTGTTACTCCACCGTTTGTCTTTCTCAACTGCATTGACATGTTTGATGAGGTGATAAGTTTCCCCTCCTAGCCTTCTTCTGTTCTCGATAACCGGGATGGTTTGACTGATGTAAATAGGATTACTTCCATCTCCTTGAATGATCACCTCCTGATGGTTCCATTCGAACTTCATGGCCTAGTGTAGTGTGGAAGCCACAGCCCCAGCGACATGTATCCAAGGTCGACCCAACAGAAGATTGTATGTAGATGATATGTCAAGCACTTGGAATTCAACATCGAACCAAGTTGGCCCCATCTGCAGGCAAAGGTTAATTTCCCTTTCACGTTCATACTTCCTGCCTGTATCTCATGGAAACCTTTGCCCAATCTTTTCAGAGTATTCAACGGACAAATGTTGAGGCTTGAACCTCCATCGATCAGGACCCTAGCAATGAATTTATATTCAAATTGTATCGTGATATGCAGTGCCCGGTTACGATTCAACCCTTCAGGCGGTAATTCATCATCGTGGAAGGTGATCTTATGGCATTCCATCACTTGCCCCACCATGTTGGCCATTTCTCCGCAGGTAATATTGTTGGGCACATAAGCTTCATTTAATACCTTCATCAAAGAATTCTTGTGCGCCTCCGAATTTTGCAATAGTGATAAAATGGATATTTGAGCAGGGGTTTTGTTCAAATGATCAATGACGGGGTATTCCCTCGCATGTACTTTCCTCCAAAGATCATCTGGTCCAGTTTTAATGACATGTTGTTTAGTAGCAACCTCCTTACTCGATCCTCCCAAGTGTTCAGATGTATATACCCTTCCCGTTCTGGTCATTCCTTGTGCAGCATCAGATTCTTCCATTTTTGCTTTTCCCTTTCGCCTAGCTTCAGCAACGTAATCCCAAGGTATGGCCTTGGAATCGAAAGGAGGTGTGGTTGACACTGTCACTATGAAAGGTGTGGCCACTTCTACCTCAAATGGAGCAGGTATAGCTGTAGACGGAACTACCTCTACCTCAAATGGAACCGATGCAGTTACCTCAACTTCGACTGATGACTGCGTCTGTTAGGGTGTGCATTCGATTTATCGATTCGATTTTGACCCTTATCGATAATTACTTATCAATTATCAATTTGTACATATGCTTATCGTTATCGTTTCAATAAGGTTTCGATTTTTCGATTTCGATCTATCGATTTTAGGCGCTTATCGATTCGGTTATCGATTACACCAATAAGAAGATTTGCGGGATTCCACGGAAAGTATATCGCTATAAACGCGCCTAACTAATATGGACAAAAAGAAGCTAAAATAAGACGAACACCATTTATAATATAAAAATTGTGTCAACAAGCACATGCAACAAAACTAAAGTAAGGGATCAAATGTATGCCACCAACACTCCAACTGTATAAAAAAACAAAACAAAACAAAAGACATCATCACGGCTAATTCTGTTTTCCATTAATTTGAACTTCATTCCCTTGATCTTTAAATATGATCATTCCTTAAATGTGGTAGAGGAAATAATAGGGTAAGGGACTTAGGGTAAAGGAAAGGGTATAGATTAGGGAAAATAATATTGTATAGCCGCTTTCAAAATAGTAGCGGAATATATATACATTCTGTATGTTATATTAATCTACACAAATAGGTAATTACTCATTTAACAAGTGTCTACAGTCTAGGGGTGTGCATTCTATTTGTCGATTCGATTATTGCACCATGTATCTGATTATTACTCCTCACTGATTTCTAGGTCTATGTAATATCGCCTGGTATCGTTCTATCGGACATTAGTTTCAACGTACAAGGTTCAATTTTTTCGATTTTCGGTTTCGAGATAAAGCAAATGAATGCGGATTCGATTTATCGATAATAATACCAGATTCGAATGGCACACTACCCAAGCGTCTGTTTCATCACAATAGGGAGGTGATGTCTGGCAGGTTTAAAATTCATTCACCCTTCCCTGAATTAAGCCCGATTGACCCCTTCAGCGATCCCGATTCTTCATGCCGTCTCTATCACATTGTACCCCATCACCTCCTATGAATCTGGGAGATGGATTGTTGCGGACGCGTTGGTGTAGGCCTCCTTTCGCATAGTATGGACCCTTGGTTATCAATCAATGTCTGGATCTTATTCTTTCTAATGTGCGCGTCAGGACATACTCATCGAGGAATGGTAGCTTACCCCTTCATACAGGAAATGGTATGGCAGCACAGAGGTTTTGTGTTTGGTTGTTGACCCATTGAGATGAGGGGTCTCCCACTGGCCGATGAGGCAGGAATATGAGTGACATAACCTGTGGGCCTTTGCAACTCTTTCGTACAGCTGGTCGATGGGTCAGCAAATAGCAGTGTATTGTCTGGGTGGTTTTGCGATCAAAGTTAGATCGGGGTTTATGGTAATGTTGGACGAGTTATGAGGTGAATGATAGTAAGGCTGGCTGGGTGTTATAAGTATGATAGGCGGTGGCGGTTGAGAATATCTGGGAGTGAGGTTGGGTATGTGGGTGGAGGTGTTTGGTTGTGTGAGCGGAGATTTTGGGCCTTGAGCCACCGTTACTGTCCCCCCACTTCTCTTTTCCTTGATATGCCGCCTAATTGTAATGCTTTGTTAGTGGCCATAGTGCCTCGAAAATTGTCACTATCGACCGTTTTGGAACCTTCCTCAAATTCTTTCCTCCGAGTTTGATGATGTCATAGAATTTATGATTCTCAATGACCATTAGCCTTCATAATATTGTGGGTCCTGCCCCTGACAAAGAACTTGTTCATTTTGTTCTTCTTCTAGTGCTGTCTGACCTTGGCTGCTTCTGACCTCCACCGAGTAGCATACTCGCGGAAGGTCTCGGTTGGCTTCTTCTTTAAATTCTAGATGTAGAAAACATCCGGTGCATTCTCCGTATTGAACCTGAACTGGTCCATAAATTCGGATGCCATGCTCACCCAATTGGTCCATTTCTTAGGGTTGTGGCTTATGTACCAGGGCAGGGCATCTCCGGTAAGACTTCTCATGAAGAGCTTCATTCGGATCCTTTCATCTTTTCCGCCCCCCTCGAGCTTGTCAAAGTAAGTTCTCAAATGAACCTTGGGATCACCTGTTTTTGTCAAACATTTCGAACATAGGAGGTTTGTAAGCCTCTGGAAGTCCCACGTCCGGTTATATGCACAGATCCTCATAATTCAGACCTTCTATTCCTTTGCCTCCTTCGATACCCTGAACTCGGCTTGTCAATTTCTTGAGCTCCTCGACCATGTTTTTGATGAGCAGGTCCTTCTCAGCGGATTCTGGTGTATAGGCGATTGGTTGAGTAGAGTGAGGTACGGTTTCCACATATATAGGGTTGTTTTGGTGAGTGCCAGGGACTTGGGTGTAGTGGTGGTCGTTGGTTGAGTTTTGAGGGTCGGGAATGGGTTGTGGTATGTTCTGAGGAGTATGATAGGTAGTGGCTTGTGGGTACTAGATTGGTTGATGATGGTGTTGTGGTGGAGTTGGTATTGGTAAAGGATTGGGATTTTAAGGTGGGTTGCATATTGGTGGGGTACGGGAGGATTTTGTGGATGTTGGTTTGCCATATTTTGCGGAGGTGCTGGGTTTTTGGTATTTTGTTGGTTGATGTCGGGGACGTTCAGGGTGAGGGATAGATTTGCTAAGTTGCGGACCTGCTCGAGTTCTCTCTGTAACTCTAGTATCTTCTGTTCCAACCGCAAAACCAAGTCACTCGGTGTCGGAGTACTTCGACCGTCTGAAGTTTCCGCATTCTCAGCGTTTTCCTTTTGAATACCACTTAAATCATCCATCTTAGCTTTCCCTCTGCTTCTCGTATTACTTGGAGGAGGAAGAGATGGAGGGCCTCTAGATCTGGTGTGATATGCTGATGATTCCAGTATGTGCGAACCAACCTTAGGGGATGGGAATAATAAAGAATAAAGAAAAATAAAAGGTAAACAAGTCAGTAAAGCTTCTGAAAAGTTTGCAATATTTAAACACATATTGCGGGAATGTAAATTCGCGTCCTAATTTAGGAGCCCCGTTGTGCCCGAGGTAGGCCTAGCGACAAGTAGATTTGGAGAAATTTAGTGCCAATAATTGCCTCATTTCATTAATGTAAAAATAGACGAACCAAAACGACACTAAATATGATAAGTCACTAATGGCACCTGGCCTTATTACATTGGAAAAACATGTAAACCTAATCTACTTGGTCCCGGAAGGACCTTCTTCAGGCTGGATGCTCTTGTCGATCAAATTCCCCAGTTCGCACAGGTTCAGCAGTAGGTATGCTCTTGCTAAATGTCCTCCTTCGCTTCCTTCAGTATTCTGGCAATCGGAAGATCCTCCCACCAATCTAGCAATAATTGTGGTATGTTACGGACCGTGCCGAATTGGGGACTTCGTGCCTCATTTTCTGCAAAACAAAATATGATTAGGCACTTTCCCCCTCCAGGTTCGTCTATTTATACAATAATGATTAGCACATTGGCACTTATTTCTCCAAAATTAATGCACACAATCGTGGTTGCGTCCGTTGGGATTATGGAAAACCCGATGGACTTTTGGACGTGGCTTGTCTTAAAGGGTTATTATGTGGACAACATATTAACCCGGCTAGGTTTGACCATGATGCATGTACAATTAATCAAAGTAAGGTTGCTATGGAGGTCTAGATTGGGTCCCTCAAGCGTACAACTTGAGGGGGAAAGGCACAGAACTGTCGATTGCACCGCTAATCGACTAGTTTTACCGCAAATACGCCTTTCCACATTTAATGGGTAATATATATCGTAAGAGCGCAAACACTCATCAAGCGTTGCTATAAGATTGATTACGCACGAGTGGAATATGATGTTGAGCATGATTTATACAGCAATAAATAGCATGTTGTCAAGTATTTGCACGTTAAAAATGATAAATGCGGTATTTAAATAATTGAAAGACAGTTAGAAAAAGAAAACAAGGAGACAAGTCAGTTTCAGAAAATAAAGGAAATCATAAATGCTTGAGAAATAAGCAATTAAATCCAAATAAAGGGGAAAGGGAAAGGTTGTATCAACAAAATAAAGCATGCGTAAGACTAATTCACAAAAACAAGTTCGTTATGGTAAGAGCCTAAAATTTCCCCAGCAGAGTCGCCATGCTGTCGCGCCCCCTTTTTCCTCACGGAGTCTGGGTTTCGACATTCATTGCGAACAACTCATTTCCTTTTGGGAAATGGGTATTTGAATTTGAAGAGTCGCCACCTAACGAGTTTAAGGTGCGTTAGGGCACCTAAAGCAAGTAACTCATAAAACCGATTTGCATTACCAGAGATTGGGTAAGGTCTCGAAATAACCTTGAGGGGAATGTGTTAGGCACCCCTCACGGTCCACAACGGTGGGTCCCGACCGAACTCAAATTGTGTGAATTAGTCTTATAAACAGATAAAGCAAATTAGACAAATCGGTATTACATTTAAAACAAGGAGTAAAGAGGGGTCCTAGGTTTTTTAGCCTCCAGAATCACTTCTGTACAATGCTTGGTAATCGTCCCCAAGTTGGGGTGATACACATAACAATAGCGCACAGGTCATCATATCCTTTTACTACCCAATCACCCTCCCCTTAATGGTTATATAAGCGATTTTAATTAAACGAACTCTATGCGTGCATTTCCCGTCCCTTCCTTATGGCCCTGGAGGTATTTAGGACCTCTAATTTAGGTAGTTCTACACTTTCCTAAGGTACTTAAAGGAGAAAAATCTTGGCGACAATCAAAACAATTAAGACTGTCAAGTAAAGAACAATTAAGGGGCTCACATTTACCTCCACAAATAAGCAAACAACAGCACGTCTCAAACAACACGATTTCAGATATTTCAAAAGGTCCTAGAGCAGGATACCTAGGTGAGCAAATAGAGTGTATGCAGCATCGTGTTAAAGTGAGGTAATAGAGGCCTAATCAGTTTGCCTACTAATTTTAAGGCTTACAGAATCCGGACAGTTCACAAATAACAAAAAGCGTAGTTTTAATGTTTGCAGGATTTCAATCGCCTTATAGGCTAGCCTAGGCGTGTATCAATGATGTCCTAAGAACATGGTATCTAGTCATTAATCAGGAGTGCAGTAAACCAGTAAACAATTTGAAGCAGGTAGTTTGGATCCTATAGGCATGCTGTCTAGGCGTAATAAGTGATTTTAAACTTATAGATACTGGTAACTAAATGCAGAAATTGGCTTTAAAAATCCTATAGGCATGGCATCTAAATGCTGCAATTAGTTTTAAAACCTTATTGACATGCAGAAACTGATTTAAACTTTGTCGACATGTAAAGACTGGTTTTAAACTTATAGGCATGGTGTCTAAAATGCAAAATTGATTTTTTAACCCTATAGGCATGGTATCTAGAATGCAGGATTGATTTTTCAAACCCTATAGGCATGGCATCTAAATGAACAAACATTGCGATAACTTACAAGCATGGTATCTAACTAACAGACATTGCAATAACCTATAGGCATGGTATCTAATGCAAGAAATGATCCTAAGAACACGAGCTCTAATGCATGCAAATAGTCATAATAATCTAAGGGCATGATTTCTACCCCATTTTCCCACAAAAATTATATAAGAATCCCTCCTTTTTACTAATTTCCCCAATATCTGTTTACAAGAATTATTACAGACCATAAAGCAAATGAATATCAAAATAAACCAAGCTATTCTATAGGGAGCCTGAATAGGCCCAATGTGAACCTGGAAAAACCAGGCCTTCAAACAGTCAAAAATGCCATAGTCTTGTGGTGTCCAAAAGAGGGTATCCTGATGTGTCAAAGTTCCCAAGGGCCCCAGGGACCCCGGGCAATGCTCACACCAAGATCCTTTTAAAGAGAAGTAGTTATTTGTGTAGTGTGGAGAGGCCAGCCCCAGTGTGCCAGAGTTCGGAGGAATCTCATGGATTCCTAGGCAGTACACACACTGGAGGGGCAGGATCCTAAGTATTCTAAGAGTAGGAGTGAAAGATAGTGCTTTTAAAGAGTGGAACATAGTTTTAAGAAATAGTCCAAAAGTAAAACAGTTCAGAGGTGAGCATAGTTTAGCAGGGGAAAACATTTTAGGAGCGAAAATAGTTTTAGAAGTGAAAACATGTTAGAAGTGTGAAACAGTTTAGAGGTGAAGACATATTAGGAGTGAAAAACAATTTAGGAAACATTCTGAACAAAGGTTCAGCAAACCAAAAGGACATAGAACATAGTCATAAAACATCAAAGCAAAGACTCACATTCAACTTAGTTTATTAACTGTTACTAGGTGAGCATACTGTCACGACCCGGATTTTCCACCCTCGGGAGTCGTGATGGCGCCTACTAGTGAAAGCTACGCAAGCCAACCAATTGAATTATTCACCTGGTTTCCATTTTTAATTCAATAACAATTTTGAACCAACAATTAATAAACAACATAATTTAATAGGCGGAAGACTAAATTTCATGTTTTAATAGTGCTACCAATATCATTCCATAACAATCTACCCAAGACTGGTGTCACAACTTCACAGACTGTCTAAGAGTACTACAAATAAAGGTCTGAAAGGAATAATACAACACTGTCTCTGGAATACAAGAAAGAAACAGGAATAATAGCTAGAAGGAGACGCCAAGGCCTGCGGACGCCTGCAGGACTACCTCGGGTCGCCTGATGAACGCCAAGCAGCAATCTCGCTGCGGTCTGTAATCTACAGCACTGGGATCTGCGCAAAAGAGTGCAGAGTGTAGTATCAGCACAACCGACCCCATGTGCTGGTAAGTGCCTAGCCTAACCTCGGCGAAGTAGTGACGAGGCTAGGTCCAGACTACCAAAATAAACCTGTGCAGTTAAATCATATACAGCGGAACAATACAAGCAGAAATGTACAGCTAAGGATGGGAGGGGGAAACATGCTGCGGGTACATCGAATAATAACAGAAGAACAACGAATAAATATAAAGATCACCACAGTTCAATTGGATATAGGAAGGGGGATCATGCTGCGGGGTACAACAAGCATCAACAGAAAACCAACAATTAAATGTAGAGAAACCATAACTCAGTTATTAGTAAAAATCAGGAAAATCAATGACAAGTGCACGACATCACCCTTCGTGCTTTAACACTCTCTCACCAAAACAATGCACGGCATTACCCTTCATGCTTTAACACTCTCTCACCAAAACAATGCAC
>NW_017674663.1:0-44038 GCF_001879085.1 Nicotiana attenuata | reverse complement strand
CGATTTTTCGATTTCGATCTATCGATTTTGGGGGCTTATCGATTCGGTTATCGATTACACCAATAAGAAAATTTACGGGATTCCACGGAAAGTATATCGCTATAAACGCGCCTAACTAATATGGACAAAAAGAAGCTAAAATAAGACGAACACCATTTATAATATAAAAATTGTGTCAACAAGCACATGCAACAAAACTAAAGTAAGGGATCAAATGTATGCCACCAACACTCCAACGGTATAAAAAAGCAAAACAAAACAAAAGACATCATCACGGCTAATTCTGTTTTCCATTAATTTGAACTTCATTCCCTTGATCTTTAAATATGATCATTCCTTAAATGTGGTAGAGGAAATAATAGGGTAAGGGACTTAGGGTAAAGGAAAGGGTATAGATTAGGGAAAATAATATTGTATAGCCGCTTTCAAAATAGTAGCGGAATATATATACATTCTGTATGTTATATTAATCTACACAAATAGGTAATTACTCATTTAACAAGTGTCTACAGTCTAGGGGTGTGCATTCGATTTGTCGATTCGATTTTGACCCTTATCGATAATTACTTATCGATTATCGATTTGTACATATGCTTATCGTTATCGTTTCAATAAGGTTTCAATTTTTTCGATTTCGGTTTCGATAACAAATAATCGATTCGATTTATCGATAAACCGATTCGAATGCACACCCCTAGCGTCTGTATCACAATAGGAGTGAGTGTGACTGCAGGTTTAAAATCATTGCCTTCCCGAATAAGCCCGATTGACCCCTCAGGATCCCATTCTTCATTCGTCTCTATCACATGTACCCCATCACCCCTATGATCTGGGAGAGGATTGTTGCGGACGTTGGGTGTAGCCTCCTTTGCATGTATGACCTTGTTATCAATCAATGTCTGGATCTTTTCTTTCAATGTCCGGCATTCATCGATGGTGTTCCCCTTCATACAGGAATGGTATGCACAGGTTTTGTTTGGGTTGACCCATTGAGATGAGGTCTCCACTGCCATAGCAGGAATATGAGTGACATAACCTGCGGCCTTCAACCTTTCGTACAGCTGGTCGATGGGTTCAGCAATAGCAGTGTATTGTCTGGGTGGTTTGCGATCAAAGTTAGATCAGGGTTTATGGTAATTTGGACGAGTTGGAGGTGAATGATAGTAGGCTGGCTGGGTGTTATAAGTATGATAGGCGGTGGCGAGTTGAGAATATCTGGGAGGTGAGGGTTGGTATGTGGGTGGAGGTGTTTGGTTGGTGAGCGGAGATTTTGGGCCTTGAGCCACCGTTACTGCCCCCACTTCTCTTTTCCTTGATATGCCGCCTAATTGTAATGCTTTGTTAGTGGCCTATAGTGCCTCGAAATTGGTCACTATCCCGCTTTTGATACCTTCCTCAATTCTTTCTCCGAGTTTGATGATGTCATAGAATTTATGATTCTCAATGACCATTAGCCTTTCATAATATTGTGGGTCCTGCACCCTGACAAAGAACTTGTTCATTTGTTCTTCTTCTAGTGCTGGTCTGACCTTGGCTGCTTCTGACCTCCACCGAGTAGCATACTCGCGGAAGGTCTCGGTTGGCTTCTTCTTTAAATTCTGGATGTAGAAAACATCCGGTGCATTCTCCGTATTGAACCTGAACTGGTCCATAAATTCGGATGCCATGCTCACCCAATTGGTCCATTTCTTAGGGTTCTGGCTTATGTACCAGGGCAGGGCATCTCCGGTAAGACTTCTCATGAAGAGCTTCATTCGGATCCTTTCACCTTTTCCGACCCCCTCGAGCTTGTCAAAGTAAGTTCTCAAATGAACCTTGGGATCACCTACTTTTGTCAAACATTTCGAACATAGGAGGTTTGTAAGCCTCTGGAAGTCCCACGTCCGGTTGTATGCACAGATCCTCATAATTCAGACCTTCTATCCCTTTGCCTCCTTCGATACCCTGAACTCGACTTGTCAATTTCTTGAGCTCCTCGACCATGTTTTTGATGAGCAGGTCCTTCTCAGCGGATTCTGGTGTATAGGCGATTGGTTGAGTAGAGTGAGGTACGACTTCCACATATATAGGGTTGTTTTGGTGAGTGCCAGGGACTTGGGTGTAGTGGTGGTCGTTGGTTGAGTTTTGAGGGTCGGGAATGGGTTGTGGTATGTTCTGAGGAGTATGATAGGTAGTGGCTTGTGGGTACTGGATTGGTTGATGATGGTGTTGTGGTGGAGTTGGTATTGGTAAAGGATTGGGATTTTGAGGTGGGTTGCATATTGGTGGGGTACAGGAGGATTTTGTGGATGTTGGTTTGCCATATTTTGCGGAGGTGCTGGGTTTTTGGTATTTTGTTGGTTGATGTCGGGGACGTTCAGGGTGAGGGATAGATTTGCTAAGTTGCGGACCTGCTCGAGTTCTCTCTGTAACTCTAGTATCTTCTGTTCCAACCGCAAAACCATGTCACTCGGCGTCGGAGTACTTCGACCGTCTGAAGTTTCCGCATTCTCAGCGTTTTCCTTTTGAATACCACTTAAATCATCCATCTTAGCTTTCCCTCTGCTTCTCGTATTACTTGGAGGAGGAAGAGATGGAGGGCCTCTAGATCTGGTGTGATATGCTGATGATTCCAGTATGTGCGACAACCTTAGGGGATGCGAATATAAGATAAGAAAATAAAGGTAACAAGTCAGTAAAGCTTACTGAAAACGTTTGCAAATNNCGATTTTTCGATTTCGATCTATCGATTTTGGGGGCTTATCGATTCGGTTATCGATTACACCAATAAGAAAATTTACGGGATTCCACGGAAAGTATATCGCTATAAACGCGCCTAACTAATATGGACAAAAAGAAGCTAAAATAAGACGAACACCATTTATAATATAAAAATTGTGTCAACAAGCACATGCAACAAAACTAAAGTAAGGGATCAAATGTATGCCACCAACACTCCAACGGTATAAAAAAGCAAAACAAAACAAAAGACATCATCACGGCTAATTCTGTTTTCCATTAATTTGAACTTCATTCCCTTGATCTTTAAATATGATCATTCCTTAAATGTGGTAGAGGAAATAATAGGGTAAGGGACTTAGGGTAAAGGAAAGGGTATAGATTAGGGAAAATAATATTGTATAGCCGCTTTCAAAATAGTAGCGGAATATATATACATTCTGTATGTTATATTAATCTACACAAATAGGTAATTACTCATTTAACAAGTGTCTACAGTCTAGGGGTGTGCATTCTATTTGTCGATTCGATTTTGACCATTATCGATAATTACTTATCGATTATCGATTTGTACATATGCTTATCGTTATCGTTTCAATAAGGTTTCAATTTTTTCGATTTCGGTTTCGATAACAAATAATCGATTCGATTTATCGATAAACCGATTCGAATGCACACCCCTAGCGTCTGTATCACAATAGGAGTGAGTGTGACTGCAGGTTTAAAATCATCGCCTTCCCGAATAAGCCCGATTGACCCCTCAGGATCCCATTCTTCATCCGTCTCTATCACATGTACCCCATCACCCCTATGATCTGGGAGAGGATTGTTGCGGACGTTGGGTGTAGCCTCCTTTGCATGTATGACCTTGTTATCAATCAATGTCTGGATCTTTTCTTTCAATGTCCGGCATTCATCGATGGTGTTCCCCTTCATACAGGAATGGTATGCACAGGTTTTGTTTGGATTGACCCATTGAGATGAGGTCTCCACTGCCATAGCAGGAATATGAGTGACATAACCTGTGGCCTTCAACCTTTCGTACAGCTGGTCGATGGGTTCAGCAATAGCGGTGTATTGTCTGGGTGGTTTGCGATCAAAGTTAGATCGGGGTTTATGGTAATTTGGACGAGTTGGAGGTGAATGATAGTAGGCTGGCTGGGTGTTATAAGTATGATAGGCGGTGGCGGGTTGAGAATATCTGGGAGGTGAGGGTTGGTATGTGGGTGGAGGTGTTTTATTTTGAAATCGGACCTCAAATCGAGGTCCAAATCCCCAAAATTTGAAAAACCTAGGTTCTACCCAAAACACCCAATTTCCCCCATGAAAACCTTTGATTTTGAGTTGAAATCATGTGAAAAGATGCTAGTGATTGAAGAAAATGAGTTAGAAATAACTTACAATCGATTTGGAGAAGAAGTTGCCTTTGAAAAATCGCCCTAGAGTGTTTTGGTTTTGAAGAAGTGTGAAAAATGGTTGAAATGCGTCTAAGTTATGAATTTACAGGTCTCTGATATCGCAATTGCGACCAGGGTTAGCAATTACGAACCCCTCAGACTTCAACTTTCGCAAATGCGAAGCTTTTGTCGCATTTGCGACTTAGCACAAATCCGGTCACCTTCGCATTTGCGAGGGACCGTTAGCAAATGCGATATCGCACTTGCGGTACAAGAGTCGCATTTGCGACTAAGGTAACCCAGGTCCAGTATCGCATTTGCGATGATTTTCTCGCATTTGCGAGCTCGCATTTGAGAGCCAGGCTTCGCATTTGTGAAGCCTGCAGACCTGCAACATAGCAGCTGAAAACCTGCAACTTCCTAAGTTCGATTGCACTCCGTGGCCTATCCAAAACTTACCCGAGCCCTCGGGGCTCCAAATCAAACATGTACACTAACCCAAAAACATCATACAGACTCGCTCGTGCATTCAAATCACCAAAATAACATCAACAACTATGAATTTAGCATCAAAATCATGAAATCACTTAAGAACATCAAATTTTCTAATTTTCTCAAATAAGGTCCGATTCACGTCATTTCAAGTCTGTTTCTTACCAAACTTCACAGACTCAACTTAAATCACATATAAGACGTGTACCGGGCTCCATAACCAAAATACGGGCCTGATACCATCAAACTTCAAACACATTTCATTTTCAACAACTCATATATTTTTTCAAAAAACAATTTTCTTCAAAAATTTGTTTCTCGGGCTTGGGACCTCGGAATCCGATTCCGGGGATACGCATCCCATATTTTCTTACGGACCTCCCGGGATTGTCGGAACACGGATCCGGGTCCGGTTGCTCAAAATGTTGACTGAAGTCAACTTAAAGTCATTTTAAAGGCAAAATTCATCATTTTCCATTGTTTTTTCATATAATGGCTTTCGGGCTACGCGCTCGAACTGCGCACGCAAATTGAGGTGAGGTAAAAAGGAGGTTTTTTAGGCCTCGGAACACTGAATTTGTTTCTAAAACAAGTGATGACTTTTTGGGTCATCGCATCCTCCACCTCTAAAACAATCGTCCATCTTCGAATGGACATAAGAAGGAAGCACCTGAGTCGGGGAAATGATGGGGATAACGGCTCCGCATATCGGACTCGGACTCCCAGGTCGATGCCTCAGTAGGCTGACCTCTCCACTGAACACGAACAGAAGGAAAACTCTTTGATCTCAGCTGACGAACCTGCCGGTCTAGAATAGCTATCGGCTCCTCCTCATAGGACAAGTCCTTGTCCAACTGGACAGTGCTGAAGTCTAACACGTGGGATGGATCGCCGGATACTTCCGAAGCATGGACACGTGAAACACTTGGTGCACGGCTGATACGCTCGGCGGCAACGCAAGTCTGTAAGCCACCTCTCCCACTCGATCAAGAATCTCAAACGGGACAATGAACCTAGGGCTAAGCTTTCCATTCTTTCCAAATCTCATCACGCCCTTCATGGGCGACACCCGAAGCAATACCTGCTCACCGACCATGAATGCCAAATCACGAACCTTACAGTCAGCATAACTCTTTTGCTTGGACTGAGCTGTACGAAGCCTATCCTGAATGATCCTGACCTTGTCCATGGCATCCTGTACTAGATCCGTACCCAACAATCGAGCCTCTCTCGGCTCAAACCATCCAACTGGCGACCGACACCGCCTACCATATAAAGCCTCACAAGGAGCCATCTGGATACTCGACTGGTAGCTGTTGTTATAGGCAAACCCTACTAAAGGCAAGAACTGATCCCACGACCCTCCAAAGTAAATGACACAAGCTCGGAGCATATCCTCCAAAATTTGAATAGTCCGCTCGGACTGCCCGTTCGTCTGAGGATGAAATGCTGTGCTCAACTCAACCCGTGTGCCCAACTCACGCTGAACTGCTCTCCAGAAATGTGAGGTAAACTACGTACCTTGGTCCGAAATGATAGACACGAGCACACCATGAAGACGGACAATCTCCCGGATATAGATCTCAGCTAACTTCTCGGAAGAATAGGAGACTACCACAGGAATGAAATGTGCTGACTTGGTCAGCTTATCAACAATAACCCACACTGCAGCAAACTTCCTCTGAGTCCGTGGGAGCCCAACAACGAAGTCCATAGTTGTAACGACCCGACCGGTCATTTTGAGTTTTTGCACTTTGCTCGCCAGTTATCGGGCATGACTTGCCCCGTGTAGTATATTATGACTTATGTAAACCGTTGGTTTTGATTTTTCGGAGTAATCGGAATGAATTTGGATGAACAGTTCTCAGTTTGAAGCTTGAAATTTGAAAGGTTTGACCAAGATTTGACTTGTTTGTATATGATCTTGGATCAGAAATTTTATGATTTGGTTAGCTTCATTAGGTGATTTGGGACTTGGGAGCGTGATCGGAATGCATTTTGGAAGTCTGTGGAAGGTTTAGGCTTGAATTGGCAAAATTGAGATTTCGACGTTTTCCGGTTGATAGGTGAGATTTTGATATAGAGGTCGGAATGAAATTCAGGAAGTTGCAGTAGTTCCGTTATGTCATTTGGGATGTGTGTGCAAAATCTTAGGTTATTCGGACATGGTTTGGTGGGGTTTTTTTGATCAAAAATGTATTTCGGAAGATTTTAGAAACTTAAGCTTGAATCCGATGTGTTTTGGGTGAATTGATGTTAATTAAGGTGTTTCGATGATTGGAACAAGTTTGAATAAGGTATTGGGTTATGTTTGTGATTTTGGTTGAGGTCCCGGGGGGCCTCGGGGTGATTTCGGGTGGTTAACGAAGAGATTTGGAGTTTTGTTGCAGCAACTAATATTGCTGCTTCTGGTATTTTTGCATCTGCGGTTTGGGGACCGCAGATGCAGCACCGCAGATGCGGGTGATCTATCGCAGAAGCATGGTCAGGTGAGCAGATACCGCAGAAGCGGTCAAGAAGGTCGCATCTGCGAAGTCGCAGATGCGGAAGTTCAATCGCAGATGCGATCTTGGGTTTTAAGTGAAGAACCATAGAAGCGGAGGATTTGACCGCATATGCGGTACCGCAGAAGCGGGTTTTGGACCGCAGATGTGGAAAGTCCTGGGCAGACCATATATGTTATTTCATTTTGCGATTTTGGGTTATTTCACCACTGTTGCCTTCGACCTTGGAGCTTTTTGGGCGATTCTAAAGAGAGAAATCAAGAGAGTTCGTTAAGGTAAGAAATTTTGGCCCTAAAAACTCAATTCTATGGTTGTATTTCATGAATTTAGGGCTATAATTAAAGGAATTAATGGGCAAAAATGGAGGATTAGGGCTTGAGTTTAAGAGGCCTTTAAGTGGGGATTTGAGGGGCCATTTGAGGTCCGATTTTGATGTTCTTGATATGTATGAACTCATATGAGGATGAGGAATCTATTTATGTGAAAATTTCTTGAGTTTCGAGAAGTGGTCCCGGGGCTCGGGTTTTGCTAATTTCGGGATTTTTGATATTTTTTGAGTGTTTTCGCTTGGGCCTTGCTCCCTTAGCATATTGTGACGTATTTATTCTGATTTTGGATAGATTCGACGCGCGTGGAGGCCGATTTGAAGGGCAAAGGCGTCACGAGCTAGAGATTTAGCCGGTTCGAGGTAAGTAATGATTGTAAATATTGTCCTGAGGGTTTGAAACCCGAATTACACATCAGTGTGTTACTTTGAGGTGACTTACACGCTAGATGACGAGCGTGGGGTAGAGCACCGCTGGGGATTGGGACCTAGTCCATCCCGAACGATTATTTTAATACGTATTTGATAGTTAATTGCTTGATGTTATTATATTTTGGGTTGTATGCCATGTTTGGGGCCTTGTGCCGACTTGTTGAGACCCTTAGGGGCATTTTTACTATCTTTCCTCACTCTATTTGTTTGAAAGCATATCCTCAGTCATGTCTTACCTGTTAATTACTCAAATCTGGCTTTATCACTATATTCTTAAAAATGTGGAAAACTATTTTGGGCTGAGTTCCCTGTTTTACTGATGGTCCGAGTGATCGTGAGATGATGACTGAGATAGACTGAGGGTCTGATTGTGAGATTGATGATTGAGATAGAATGAGAGTCTGATGGTGAGGTTAATGACTGAGAAAGGCCGAGGGCCTAGTTGTGAGGATTATATATCTATGGATCGGGCTGCACGTCGCAGCAGTGTATACATATATATATATATGTATATGGATCGGGCTGCACGCCGCAACAATACTTATATGGATCGGGCTGCACGCCGCAGCGATATAGCGCTTGGGCTGTAGGAGCCCCTCCGGAGTCTGCACACCCCCAGTGAGCGCCGTCGACGAGATATATGGATCGGGCTGCACGCCGCAGCGATATATGGATCGGGTTGCACACCGCAGCTGTTACTATATAGTACCTATTGAGCGTGAGTGCTGAGTGCGAGTACTGATTGGTAAGAGTTGAGTCACGAGTGACAGAGAGGCTAGCCCGAGGGGCGATAGATATATACATGCACATGAGTGATGCTTTGCCTGAGAGGCCTGTTTATGAACTTATTGATTTCCCTCTTTAAAGTGAGTTTCTATCGAATATGTTGATTTATTGACTGCTTCCACTCATTTTTATATTTAACCTCTGTCGAAATGTTGAACAAATGTTTTAAAACAACTTTCATGTTAGCTGGGGTTTATGAGCTGTTCAGAATTTAATCATTGAGATTTTTAAGTTATGAGGTGTTTATGATTACTGTTTTGCCCGAGAGGCTGTTTTTACGAACTATGTTTTGTCCAAGGGGCCGATTATGGTTTTCATCTCTTTATTTATAATGGTATTGAGCTCCTACCGAAACTGTTGGAAGGTATTTTAAATGATTTCTACCAAAAAGCTGAATTTAAAATGAGACGATTGACTCGTATTATGATTTGAAAGCCTGTTGTGCTTACTAAGCCTAACGTAAAAATGTGGATTCATTGTTTCCTACTGCTCAGTCTTTATTTACTCTTATTACTTACTGGGTTGGAGTACTCACATTACTCCCTGCACCTCGT
This sequence comes from Nicotiana attenuata, assembly GCF_001879085.1. NCBI lineage: Eukaryota > Viridiplantae > Streptophyta > Magnoliopsida > Solanales > Solanaceae > Nicotiana > Nicotiana attenuata. Next base: position 34,830 of record NW_017674663.1, on the reverse strand, counting down.
GTGCAGATTCAAGTATTTCGGAACCCGGTAGCGGTGCTGGTTGCTCAGACGTGGAGTCATCAGAGTTAGCAAGGTGGCTGCACGACGTTCGCAACACTACTTCTTCCTTCCCACTTTCATTTCCGTACTTAGTACATTTTTACTGTTGTTGTTGTATTCAGACCTTGGTAGATGCTCATGGCTAGTGACACCCCGATGTCGGGCTTGTATATTAATTCCGCACTGTTCCTTCATATTTATATTATGAAATATTGTTTTAATTAAAAGTTTAATAATGACTCTTATGATTAAAGGGTTAATGCGAGTGTTGTGTCGGCTGGCCTTGTCTTCACGAGAGGCGCCATCACGACCGGGTCGGTTTGGGGTCGTGACAATTGTGATACGCTCCCACTTCCACGCAGGAATCTCAATCTTCTCGAACAAACCACCAGGCCTCTTATGCTCGTACTTACCCTGCTGACAATTTAAACACCGCGCCACATATGCAACAATGTCCTTCTTCATTCTCCTCCACCAATAATGCTGCCGCAAATCCTGATACATCTTAGCAGCGCCTGGATGAATAGTGTACCGGGAACTATGAGCCTCCTCTAAAATCAACTCTCGGAGCCCATCCACATTAGGCACACAAACTCGACCCTACAGCCTCAAAACTCCATCATCTCCTAATGTAACCTGCTTGGCACCTCCGTGCCGCACCGCGTCTGTAAGGACACACAAATGAGGATCATCATACTGCCGATCTCGGATAAGCTCCAACAAAGAAGAGCGAGCAACTGTGCAAGCTAATACACGGCTGGGCTCAAAAATAATCCAACCTCACGAACTGATTGGCCAAAGCCTGAACATCCAAAGCAAGCGGTCTCTCACCGACCGGAATATATGCAAGACTGCCCATACTGGCTGACTTCCTACTCAAGCGTCGTCCACCACATTGGCCTTTCCCGGATGAATATAAGATGGTGATATCATAGTCTTTTAACAGCTCCAACCACCTTCTCTGCCTCGAATTTAGCTCCTTCTGCTTGAACAAGTATTGCAAACTCTTGTGATCCGTGAACACCTCACATGCCACGCCATACAGATAATGCCTCCAAATCTTCAGCGCGTGAACAATGGCTGCTAACTCCAAATCATGGACTGGATAGTTCTTCTCATGAATCTTCAACCGACGTGAAGCATAAGCAATGACCTTGCCATCCTGCATCAACACCGCACCAAGCCCAACACGAGATGCATCACAATAAACTGTATATGGCCCTGAACCCGTGGGCAAAACCAACACTGGCGCCGTAGTCAAAGCTGTCTTGAGCTTCTGGAAGCTCGCCTCACACTCGTCCGACCACCTGAGCCGGGCACCCTTCTGGGTCAACCTGGTCATCAGGGCTGCAATAGATGAAAACTCCTCCACAAACCAACGTAATAGCCTGCCAATCCCAAGAAACTCCGGATCTCTGTAGCTGATGTGGGTCGAGGCCAGTTCTTGACTACCTCTATCTTCTTTGGATCCACCTGAATACCCTCTGCTGAAATAACATGACCCAAGAAAGCAATCGAACTCAACCAGAACTCACACTTCAAAAACTTAGCATACAATTGACTATCTCTCAAAGTCTGAAGAACCACTCTCAAATGCTGCTCATGCTCCTCCCGGCTGCGGGAATAAATCAAAATATCGTCAATAAAGACTATCACGAACGAATCCAAGTAAAGCCTGAACACTCGGTTCATCAAATCCATGAAAGCTGCTGGGGCATTTTGGTAATCCGAATGACATCACCAAGAACTCATAATGTCCGTACCGAGTGCGGAAAGCTGTCTTAGGGACATCGGATGACCTAATACTCAACTAATGGTAGCCAGATCTCAAGTCGATCTTAGAAAACACTTGGGCACCCTGAAGCTGGTCGAACAAATCATCAATCCTCGGCAGTGGATACTTATTCTTGATTGTGACCTTGTTCAATTGCCGGTAATCTATACACATTCTCATCGATCTGTCCTTCTTCTTGAAAAACAACACCGGTGCACTCCATGGCGAGACACTAGGCCTAATGAAGCCCTTATCAAGCAAGTCTTGCAACTGCTCCTTCAACTCTTTCAACTCAGGTGGGGCCATACGATATGACAGAATAGAAATGGGCTGAGTGCCCGGAGCCAGATCAATGCAAAAGTCAATATCCCTGTCGGGTGGCATACCCGGCAGGTCTGAAGGAAATACCTCAGGAAGCTCACGAACAACGGGCACAGAATCAATAGAAGGAACCTCAGCACTAGAATCACGAACATATGCCAAATAAGCCAAACACCCCTTCTCAACCATTCGCCGAGCCTTCTTATATGAGATAATGCTACAGGTACAATGACCAGGAGTCCCTCTCCACTCTAAATGAGGTAGACCTGGTAAGCCTAAGGTTATAGTCTTCGCATGACAATCCAAGATGGTGTGGTAAGGTGATAACCAGTCCATCCCCAGTATGACATCAAAATCAACCATGTCCAACAGTAATAAGTCTACTCGGGTCTCAAGACCCCCAATCACAACCACGCAAGAACGATGAACACGATCTACCACATTACAATCACCTACTGGCGTAGACATATAAACAGGAGCACTCAAAGAATCACTAGGCATAACCAGATACGGCGCAAAATAAGATGACACATAAGAGTGTGTAGACCTTGGATCAAATAGCACTGAAGCATCTCTACTACAAACCAGAACAGTACCTGTGATAACTACATCGGAAGCCTCATCCTCAAGCCTGGCTGGAAGAGCATAACATCGGGGCTGGGCCCCACCACTCTGAACTACATCTATGGGACGGCCTACTGTTGGCTTGCCTCCACCTCTAGCGGCCTGACCTCCACCTCTAATACCTCTACCTCCACCTCTAGCACCTCTACCTCCACTTCTAGCTGGCTGAGCGGGCTGTGGAACACTCGGTGCCTGAACCATGGCACAGGAACCTGATGCTGAGAGCTGCTCGATGCCCGAGGGCAAAATCTAGCAATGTGACCCATTTCACCAAAAGCATAACAAGCCCTCGACTGTTGAGACTGCTGACCCTGACGGCCTGAATGAGTCCCTCAATGAACCTTCTCACTCTCTCTCTCTCAGTAGGAAGAAACTTCTCCAAAAGCGGTTGAGAAATCTGATCCCAAGTCAAAGCTGGTGAACCAACTGGTCTAGCCAAACGATAATCTCTCTACTAAGTCTCCAAAGACGTAGCTGAGTTATCACCGGTCTGTGTTGCTGCTCGCTGAAGAAGCGGTACGTGACCTTGTAATTCGCAAAGGAACAAAAGTGGAAGTTCAACTAGCATTGAGAAATCAAATCGCACGACAGGAAAAATAGATGTGAAGTTTTTTATTTCCTAACTCTGTAGCCTCTGGGGGATAAATACAGACGTCTCCGTACCGATCCCTCAGACTCTACTAAGCTTGTTTGTGAATTGCGAGACCAATGTAACCTAGAGCTCTGATACCAACATGTGACGACCCAGATTTCCCACCCTCGGGAGTCGTGATGGCGCCTACTAGTGAAAGCTAGGCAAGCCAATCAATTGAATTATTCACCTGGTTTCCATTTTTAATTCAATAACAATTTTGAACCAACAATTAATAAACAACATAATTTAATAGGCGGAAGACTAAATTTCAAGTTTGAATAGTGCTACCAATATCTATCCATAACAATCTACCCAAGATTGGTGTCACAACTTCACAGACTGTCTTAAAGCATTACAAATAAAGGTCTGAAGGAAATAATACAACAATGTCTCTGGAATACAAGAAAGAAACAGGAATAATAGCTAGAAGGAGACGCCAAGGCCTGCGGACGCCTGCAGGACTTCCTCGGGTCGCCTGATGAACGCGAAGCAGCAATCTCGCTGCGGTCCGTAATCTCAGCACTGGGATCTGCGCAAAAGAGTGCAGAGTGTAGTATCAGCACAACCGACCCCATGTGTTGGTAAGTGCCTAGCCTAACCTCGGCGAAGTAGTGACGAGGCTAGGTCCAGACTACTAAAATAAACCTGTGCAGTTAAATCATATACAGCGGAACAATACAAGCAGAAATGTACAGCTAAGGATGAGAGGGAGAAACATGCTGCGGGGACATCGAATAATAACAGAAGAACAACGAATAAATATAAATATCACCCCAGTTCAATTGGAGATAGGAAGGGGGATCATGCTGCGGGGTACAACAAGTATCAACAGAAAACCAACAATTAAATGTAGAGAAACCATAACTCAGTTATTAGTAAAAATCAAGAAAATAAAAGACAAGTGCACGACATCACCCTTCGTGCTTTAACACTCTCTCACCAAAACAATGCACGGCATCACCCTTCATGCTTTAACACTCTCTCACCAAAACAATGCACGGTATCACCCTTCGTGCTTTACACTTTTCCTCACCCAAGCAACAATCACAAAGCAATTTGGGCAAGGGAATCAATAACATCACAATAAAATCAAGTTAACACAGGAAATCGGTAAGTAAGCGTAAAGAACACCATAACTCAATTACCAGTAAAATTAGGAAAATCAAGGACAAGTGCACGACATCACCCTTCGTGCTTTTACTCTCGTCCTCACCATGAAAATTAGTATAATTGGCACGGCATCACCATTCGTGCTTTTACCTCACATAATCACTCATATAAAGGAACAGAATGTTATATCGTGCGGCACGGCATCACCCTTCGTGCTTTACACTCTCCCTCACAAAATCATACACGGCATCACCCTTCGTGCTTTACACTCTTCCTCACCCAAACAACAAACACAAACAATAAGGGCAAGGAAATAAATGAATCATAATAAAATCCTGGTAATGGAACAATATCAAAACAACAATATCCCGGCAAGGGAACAACATTAAAAGCAACAACGTCCCGGCAAGGGATCAATACCATAAACCTCATCTCATTTTCACATTTACTTCACAACTTGATTCACAACTTGAGCCAACGCTCTTCAATATACAAATACCAATATTCTTTCCACAAACCTTGCTCAACAATAGCAACCACCATATTAAACATGAACAATACAATCGGAGTCACATAAATCTTAACATAAGACTCACGGGCATGCTTGACACCAACGTATAGATACTCGTCACCATGCCTATACGTCGTACTCAACAAATAACACATAGCAAATAGGACACAACTCCTAATCCCTCAAGCTAAGGTTAGACCAAACACTTACCTCGATGCCTCGAACAAAATTCAAGCCTCAACTATCGCTTTACCTCTTGTTTCCACCACCAATTCGCTCGTATCTAGCCACAAGTTACTTAATTATATCAATAAATGCTAAATGAATCGGTTCTAATGCATGGAAATAAGTTTTCTAAAGTTTTTCCCAAAAAGTCAAAAATCGACCCCGGGCCCACATGGTCAAAATTAGAGGTTCGAACCAAAACCGATTACTCATTCACCCACGAACTCGAATATGTAATTTGTTTTAAAATCGGACCTCAAATCGAGGTCCAAATCCCCAAAATTTGAAAAACCTAGGTTCTACCCAAAACACCCAATTTCCCCCATGAAAACCTTTGATTTTGAGTTGTAATCATGTGAAAAGATGTTAGAGATTGAAGAAAACGAGTTAGAAATAACTTACAATCGATTTGGAGAAGAAGTTGCCTTTGAAAAATTGCCCTAGAGTGTTTTGGTTTTGATGAAGTGTGAAAAATGGTTGAAATGCGTCTAAGTTATGAATTTACAGGTCTCTGATGTCGCAATTGCAAACCCCTCAGACTGCAACTTTCGCAAATGCGAAGCTTTTGTCGCATTTGCGACTCAGCACAAATCCGGTCACCTTCGCATTTGCGAGGGACCGTTCGCAAATGCGATATTGCATTTGCGATACAAGAGTCGCATTTGTGACCAAGGCAGCCCAGGTCCAGTATCGCATTTGCGATGATCTTCTCGCATTTGCGAAGCCTGAAGACCTGCAACATACCAGCTGAAAACCTGCAACTTCCTAAGTTCGATTCCACTCCGTGGCCTATCCAAAACTCACCTGAGCCCTCGGGGCTGCAAACCAAACATGTACACTAACCTAAAAACATCATACGGACTCGCTCGTGCATTCAAATCACCAAAATAACATCAACAACTATGAATTTAGCATCAAAATCATGAAATCACTAAAGAACATCAAATTTTCTAATTTTCTCAAATAAGGTCCGATTCACGTCATTTCAAGTCCGTTTCTTACCAAACTTCACAGACTCAACTTAAATAAAAAATAAGACCTGTAGCGGGCTCCAGAACCAAAATACGGGCCCGATACCATCAAATTTCAAACACATTTCATTTTCAACAACTCATATATTTTTCAGAAAACAATTTTCTTTAAAAATTCGTTTCTCGGGTTGGGACCTCGGAATACGATTCCGGGCATACGCCCAAGTCCCATATTTTCTTACGGACCTCCCGGGATTGTTGGAACACGGATTCGGGTCCGGTTGCTCAAAATGTTGACCGAAGTCAACTTATATTCATTTTAATGGCAAAATTTATTATTTTCCACAGTTTTTCATATAATGGCTTTTCGGCTATGCGCCCGGACTGCGCGCGCAAATCGAGGCGAGGTAAAAAGGAGGTTTTTTAGGCCTCAGAACACTGAATTTGTTTCTAAAACAAGTGATGACTTTTTGGGTCATCACACATACAGTCACATGCAAAGGGATAGCAGGGCTTAGGAGCAATATTGGTCAGAGGTGAACATAAGATAGAAAGAACAGACATGGGTTTGGTTCATATGGAAGCACATAGGTCTAGCTAAAACAGGAATAAACAGATTGAGAGCAGGACACACATAGGTTCAATTAGACAGAAGTAGGCATGCTATTATAGTAAACACATAGATTGCTTAAGCAAAAGAAAGGCATGCTGATTATAATGAAGCACATAGGTCAAATTGAATATCAGTAAGCATAGAGTCTAATTGATCAGCAGTGAACATGCAGATTGAGAACAATAATCATGAAGCACATGGATCTAATGAAATAAAGTAGACATGCTGATAACAGGTCACATAGTTGAATTAAATAGCAGTAGACATGCTGAATAGGAAAACATACAGGTTTAGAAGAAAGACATGCTGATTATAAGATAAACACATAGGTATAGTTGAATGGCAATAGTGGGAGCATACCAGTTAAAGAAGCAGAAGCAGAAGGTAAAGTAGGCAGGATTCAACAGTCTAGTCTTGGCTTTCAGCCGGCTAGACAAGCAATGAACACAAGTAGCAGAGAGAGATGAGAACAAAGTTTTGTGTGAGTGTGTGTGTGAACTTTTTTCGTGTTTAAGAATCAGAATGAGAGTGTATATATAGCACTTAGGGAGATGAAAAAAATAAGGTAAAAAATGATTTGGAGTTCATAAATAAAGTAGGTAAATATAATTAATCAGTTAATTGGGGCTAATCCCCATTAATTCGCACGAACAGATCCTGGAAGGTCATATCAGTACAAAGGGAATCAATTACCAGCCCTGATTGGGGCTTAAATAAGGTAACAAATCATAAATTGACCATAAATTAACTAATTAGCTGGAATAAAGCAAGTAACACTAATTACAGGCCACAAATAAGGAAAGTAAGTAAAAATCCCAAAGAATACTAATTTTAACGGGAAAAAATGGGTTCAAATCCCTAATACAAATCAATTAGGTAAAAAAAAGAAATCCAAAGAATACTGGTTTTAACAGAAAATTGTTCAGAACTAAAAATAGAGTTAGTCAACACAACTGGTTCACAGAAGTAAACACAATAACGGAAAAATTGAAGAAGTCAGTGTCACAAATAGGAACATCTAGGGTTTAAGCATATACACGAAAAATAATCAAACATGTAAAGAAACCATTAGTTTAAACACTTGAAAGTGAAAAAAAAGAACCTTTTGAAGAAAACTTGGGACGAACCCTAAATTTCATAAAATAACGGAATCGGAATAACATTAGCAAAACAAAAGATTTTTGAGGAAAAAGTACCAAATAGAACTCAGAACACTTCAGATCTACGAGGATCTGAACAGACCCAGTGGTCATGGAACTAAGGTTTTCAAAAATAGTAGAGATGAAGAAAACTCAGTCAGACACCAAAGATTCGAACTAAAAATAGGAGGAGATCAGTACTCACAAACGAGAATGGCCCTAGATAGGCCAATAAACAAGTTTCAGGCAAGAATAGGTTGGATCTCCATGAGATTTTCTCAAGGATCCATGTAATCAAACAGCCATGAGGCATAGCAGGCTGGTAATGATCGAAAAATGCACAAAAACTCCATAGATAGGAGCTTCTCGTCGATGACAGCGATTAGGGTTAGGGACGAGTTGAGAGAGAGTTGGAGAGGTTAGTGAATGGAGGGCGGCGGAGTGTGACAAGCGAGTTAGGTTAGGGGGGTCGTTTCGGTTAAAAATGGTAAGAAGGAATAGGGGTCGTTGATCTCAAAGATCAACGGCGAGGATGAGAAGGGGTCTGGGTCGGGTAGGATTTTAATTGGGTTAGGGTTGTTTTAAATTGGGCTTCGGTTAATTAAATTGGATGGGGGGTCCGATTTTGGGTGTAGATTAGGGGCTATTTATTAAATACCCATTTTACTAAATAAAATAATTTTAAAAATAGCATGAAGGTTATTTAAAATAATTATTCAATATTATAAAAATATAGAAGGTCATTTTCTGTATAGATAATGTAATTATGCATATGTAGGGGCTATTTTTGCAAAATATGCAATTATAGTTTTAAAGATGCAAATGTAATTTTAAAAAATGCAATTAAAATATTTGAACACTCTTATGAACATAAATGATGAATTTAGATGATTAAATCATCACAAAATAATATGAGGGATAGTTTTGAACATTTATGTAATTAAAAAATACATAAGTAAATGGATTTAGGGCCTTGAAAATTGTAGAAAAAATTGTAACACTTGTGCATGTTTGTAAATGCATGCACAATATTTTGAAAGTGTTTATGCATATTTAAAATATATGAGGGAAAAACTGGGTATCTACACAATTTTTGGAAACCATCGAATCACTGTGTAACCTTACCATGCACATACTCGGGGGTGATCCCACGTCACCCTATCCCATATAGGTCTGATAACGCAACATGACTGAAATTTCGCAATCCAACCAAGCCCATGAACCTTGGAACCAAATTTCCACTTAATTATCCATAGGATCAGAACCTCGCTATACACTGAATAAATCTGAACGCGCTGTATCAAGCCATAACTGCAATTCAAGATGAAATCACATGATATACCACACAACTGAAACTCTCATAACGATAACTTCTAACCACAGCAGCTGTTCACAGCAACACAATACTGGTAACCAACCTCTTATTAAACCAAAACGTCATTTCAACACTTTCGTATACTGTCAATGGTGAAAGAAACACGCAAAAGGTCATAACCATTCCTCAGATCAACCATTCATGAAACTCCCTCTCATTTGGCAAGGGCCATGGTAAATTTCTAAGCTGAATCCCGATATTATCCTTCCAACATGCTGAAATCGAATCCAATAGTATTCATTCTAGGTCCCAATGACCCCATCTCATCCAACACGACTACTCTAGTGATATGACACATCGATACAATCTAGGTCCACAACCCATGCGACCCGTGCACCAATAAGCAACAGTCCAAATATATTCAAATCATGGAAAAATGACTCAAATGAGAGAGTTGTACCGCAAGCTCACCAGTACCACCACAACACAATGCTGAGAACCCATCACACATCGTAGAACCAGAACACACGAATCTAACTCGAAGGATCCTACGTCCACATAACTTTGCTGCAATGCGCGATCCTATTCAAACACTGATCCACATGAATCACCTCAAGTCACTATGCTCAAAATCAACAACCACGTGCAATTTGGCGTCTAGTACCAACAGTGAATCACCATAACTACGAAGAGCAAGCGACGCAATGTCATACCAGTCCGAGAGAACATACCCAATGCACAATCAACCATGTAACACCCCAAATGCCCGTCTCACTCAAATTCTACTATAGCCCAAATAGAACCGCACCATATGTGCATATAACCAACAAATCACAACTCCTCGTAACACAAAAGAGTAACTCATAGATCTCCCTAGAACACGAATAAGCTCAACAACAATCGAATGGCACATCTCTCAACAATAGCAGTTCGGAGTCAACAAATCTGACCTGGTGCAGAATGTACATCCGTGTTGGGCCTACCGAGGCACCCCAAATCAACTCTGGTCATCCACAACCGATAAATAACTCTACGAAAGTTCACAATGACTGAATCACAACACATACTACCTCTGACTAACCTTAGCTACATTTTCACTGTCCACAAGCACGAAACCATTTACTCACGAAAACTCTCAATCTCCAAATCCATATAGCACACAAATCACCATATCCGATCCCAACTCCACCGTCCGAATATATAACACACCTCTACTACCCAATTATTCCACGAGGGATACTCCTATAATTCTTCTATGTCACAAGGCAAAATCTGAACTCCAGCAATCGATCAAACAAGAGAGTGCCACAATACCAATGAAGTATCCATAATTCAAACACATCGCCCTTTCTGAAATGTATACCCCCATCAAGCCACCTCAATTAGTATTATCATTTCCCTAACCTTCTGAATTGCCCGCCGCCTAAGAATCTATGACCTTCCTTTCAGAACTGAACCGTGACCTTACACATGCAAATCTCAATCCTACACAACACATCGCATATACCTTACCATCCTAGGATAAACATAAGGACTTCATATCCATTCCGAGCCACAAGCAACTACGTGCTCAATTAGCCAAAAACTTTCCATTTCCCACCTAGAAGAAAATCACTATATATCTCATGCTCCTCACGCCAGTAGAAAATATACATCTCTAACCGTGGTAGAAACCATCAAGAACTCTCTGAATTCCATTTGCACAAGACCAAACCGTCAGGACTGAATCCTTTTAACTCGACCAAGCTACGCAGATCACCAAAACCCCAGAGCTTTGCCATGAAACACCTGTAGAAACTCATTACCTCAGAAGCATCCAAAGAACCAATCGTATTCCTTACAATGCCGATCCGACCTACTACCAAGCTATCATATTTATCCAAGTTTCTTCTAAATTACCTTCCATTGATACTTCTCCTCGCCATAATACCGCAATCTCTCAACTCCGACTCACCACATGAGGCCCCAAGCATAAGACTATACCACCCTAAGGCCCATAAACCGTTGTATTCTTCTGAAGCACCCCTGAAGTACCACAACCGAGATACCCGCTCTGAAGAGACCACTCTGCGAATCTAAATCCATTACCTTTGCTTTCCTGATACTAGTATGTAGAATCCATAAGGATATAGAAATGTCACACCTGACACCCTCCAATGGAAATCTCAGTTTCTAGCCAAATACACATCCTGAAGATTCCCAATTGTTACATATGCATCATAAATCCATTGGAACCATTCTTGGGAGTCGTCCACTCCGATCAAACCTCAGTTAGACTAATCAAACGGGCCGAACGACATGTGCTCCACTAGCACTCCAACACCCCAGGAAGAAATCCCATTCTTCTAAGCCATACAAACAACAACTAGATCATTCAATGTTTCTCATGTACCCATACAACATAACCAACCTTTATCTGAAATTTCATGTACTCAAGTCATCCTCGTCCTCAACCTCTGCAAGCCATAGCTGATTCACTAGTATACCTAAAATTGGAACCAACACCACACATAACCGTGCAATCAACTGACCAATAGCAGACTCCCCCACTTGGCTCAAAGCCATAGGTCAAAACACACAATAAATCAAAATGCCTATACTCTATCACTGCCATAGTACCATAGCGAGATTAAACTCAATCCTTCATAAGCTCGTGCAACATAGACCATCTAGTACTTCAAATCATTTACGAACCTCGCATTCACCCTCGTAACAGTCAAGACAACTCATCTACGTGATCCAAACTCAAACTGCAGCACGTATAATTCACTGATAAAAGAGGACTCCCAACCAATGGCATAAGGATCACACAAACCTCAGAATACTCCGCGGGAGATAATCCACTTGCTTAGCCTCAATCTGGTATCTCTCTATACTCTTCCATAATCATAACTATTACCCGATCACTTACCTTTCCTGAGTCTAAACTCATATCACGACATGAAATTTACTTCATTCCACAACTAGACAACATGAAAAGATCCTTCAACCCATCCATAACTCGGGGCTACACATCAAACCAAGATGGAAATCAAGCACCAAATCGTTCTTCTTACCCTCAAGTAGACCCTTCTCGTCTCATTCAAATCATATGGACACATCTCGCAATCACATCATGCTCATCACGTAGTTGTCCAGTCATCACTTCCCCTAATAGGGACACTATCGGACATATAAGTCCAAAAGCACGTGCTTACACAATCAACACCTCAGTGCTCAAGCTACAAGCAAAGCCCTGCCTCAAGTCCTCCAGACTGGCCCAACATCAACGCACAGAAATCATATCTCTCCCTTCGATCAGGGAATCACAAGCCGCCGATGCACAGTTGATACCGAGCGCGTATACGAACGCGTGGAAGGAATTTCAAGAGTTATGTTTCAAGATGAATCAAGATCGCACGATGAGAATTCAAGAATGTGAGATTTCCTAAAGGTTCTGCAGCCTCCCGAGGATAAGTACAGACGTCTCCATACCGATCCTCGAGACTCTACTAAACCTGCTCATGACTCGTGAGACCTATGTAACCTAGGCTCTGATACCAACTTGTCACGATCCCAAATACCCCGGTCGTTATGGCGCCTATCACAGTACTAGGCCAGCCGAAAGAACACGAACCACATGGAAGATCTTTTGTAAAATTTACTCTTTCTCTAAACAGATTAAGTTTCAATACTTTCATTTCAAAATATCAGGACAAATATGCGGAAACAAGTACGAAAATACAATCTACACAGCCTGAATCTGGTGTCACTAGTCATGAGCCACTAAGTACAACTTAACACTATCTGCTCAATACAAATTAAGTATGATATATAAAGTATTAGGATAGGAAGGAGAAGGGCAGGGTTGCGAACGCCGTGCAACTACTTTGCTAACTCCGGAAAATTCACAAAAGCTGCTGAAAGCTCAAAAATACCTGAATCTGCACACAAGGTACAGGGAGTAATGTGAGTACGCCAACTCAGTAAGTAATAAAAGTAAATAAAGACTGAGCAGTAAAAAATCACGTTATCCACGTCATAGCACCACAGCAGGTACAGTATGTTTCCAAAATATGGTACAAATCAAATCATCTCGTTAAACTCCAATTTCAGTAAAATTCTTTGAAAAATAACTTTCTAACAGTTTCACTAGAGGTTCAATGTAGTTTATGGAGAAAGTGACGAAAATCGTAATCGGTTCCTCGGGCAAAAATAAGTCATATATAGCCCTTCTGGCAAAACCCCTCGGTCGTTCATATAACAGGAAAATCTCAATGGAAGTAACAAAACCAAATCAGTAATTTGATTCCAAACATCTCATAAAAATTCCAGTTTCAATGAATGTTGTTCAAAACATTTGATTGACATTTTCAATGGAGGCTCAGTATAAAGATGAGGGAAAAATAGTAATTTCATAAACAAGCCCCTCAGGCAAAGCATCACTCGTATACATGTATATATATAGCCCCTCGGGCAAGCCTCTCAGTCACTCATGACTCAACTCTCATCAATCAGCTCTCACACTCTGCACTCACACTCAAAAGCTACCATATAATAACAGCTGCGGCGTGCAACCCGATCCATATATATAGTCGACTGCGGTCGCTGCGACATGCAGCCCGATCCATATATCGCTGCGGATATATATATGTATATATATATATATATATATCGCTGCGACGTGCAGCCCGATCCATAAATATAATCCTCACCACCAGGCCCTCGGCCTCTCTCAGTCATCAACTTCACAGTCAGGCCCTCGACCTCTCTCAGTCATCAACCTCACAAGCCACTCGTACTATTAGTAAAACAGGGCGTTCGGCCCAAACAACATTTATAGTATCAAAATTGAGCAAATAATGTCGAGTTATGAAATCAGTAAAACACAGCATGACTGAGTACAAATATTAAGTCAAAACAGTGAGTAATAGTAGTAAAAAACCCCCATAAGGGTCCAAAACAGTTGGCACGAGGCCCAAATATGGCATCCAGCTCCAAACATGATAATACTTTCCAAAACACAATAGTATCAAATAGTTTTCAATCAAATACGTGACTCAATAGTCATGCAGGACGGACCAAGTCACAAATACCTAATGGTGCACGACCCCACGGTCTTCATCTAGCGTGTGTGTCACCTCAAAGTAGCACAACGATGTGAAATCCAGGGTTTCATACCCTCAGGACAACATTTACAATCATTACTTACTCAAACCGGACGAAAAATCCTACTCCGCAGCGCCCTTGCCTCTCGACTCGGCCTCAACTCGCCTCGAATCTAACCAAAATCAGATTCATAACATCAATATACGCTAAGGGAACAAAGCCCACGCAAAAATTATCAAATTACATAAAAAATCTCGAAATTGGTCAAACCCGACCCCCGGGGCCCACGTCTCGGATTCTGACAAAAATCATAAAAACTAGAATCCTTACTCTCTCACGAGTTCATACATACCAAATACATCAAAATCCGACCACAAACGACCCCTCAAATCCTTAAATCAAAGTCTCCAATTTCAAGCCCTAATTCCCCAATTTAGGCTTTAAATCCCATAAATTTCATATCTAATTAGGTAGAAATCACCATAGAATCGAGTATTGAGTTCAAAAATCTTACCTCCAAGTGTTTCCCTTCGATTCCCTCTTCAATCCCTCTCAAAAAGCTTCAAAATCGCTCAACTATGGTGGAAAATAGACCAAAAATCATGAAGACAACTATTTAAACATTCTGCCCATGGATAAATTCCTTCTTCGTGAATGCGGTCAAAGCCTCGCGTTCGCGAAGCACAAAAAGATCACAGCTCAACTTTCCTCTTACGCGAACGCGAACACCACCTCGCGAACACGATGCCTTACTCAGCTTAACCTACGCGAACGCGTTCTTCCAATCGCGAACGCGATGCATTAGGGTCTGATGCCCAAGTCTGCTTCACCCTTCCACGTGAACGCGAACAATACCATGTGTTCGCGATGCACATTCAGACTCAACATTCGCGAACACAGGACCAACATCGGGAACGCGAAGGGCAACTGGACTGCCTCACTCAACATCTCTTCGCGAACGCGAGGACCCTCTCGCGAACGCATAGAGCAAAACTCTGCAACAGAAACCTGAAGAAATCTGCAACTTCCAAAAATAAGAATTTGATCCGTTAACCTCCCGAAACTCACCCGAGGCCCTCGGTACCTCAACCAAACATGCCAATACATCCCATAACGTCATTCAAACTTGTTCCAACCTACGAAACGCTCAAAACAACATCTAAACATCAAATCACCCTCGGATTCAAGCCTAAGAATTCCAAAATTTTCAAATTCTGCTTTCGATCAAAAAGTCTATCAAACCTCGTCCAAAAGACCTGAAATGTTGCACACACGTCACAAATGACGCAACGGGCCTACTCCAATTTCCGGAATTCCATTTTGACCCCGATATCAAAATTTCAACTACCAATCGGAAAATGCCAAATTTTCAATTTCGCCAATTCAAGCCTAAACCGTCCACGGACCTCCAAAATACATTCCGATCACGCACCTAAGTCCCAAATCACCTAACGGAGCTAACCAAATTATAAAAAATACAAATCCGAGATCATATACTAACAAGTCAAAACTCGGTCAAACCTTCCAAATTTAAAGCTTCAAACTGAGAATTGTTCTTCCAAATCTGTTCCGATTATCCTGAAAACCAAAACCGACGGTTTACATAAGTCGTAATACACCATACGGTGCTAGTCATTCCCGAGAGCTGGCGAGCGAAGTGCAAATGCTCAAAACGACCAGTCGGTTCGTTACAACGGAGGACCTCCATTTCCCTTCAAAAAGATGGAAAAGGGACCTAATTTTCAGCAACCACCCCATCTCTAGTCTAGCAGCCCCACCCCTCCAAAACAAGAAAGCTCTCAGATGCTACTGCCGGTGTCTATGGCTCGCCTGAGCTCGGCCAAATCCGGCCACCCTTAATCTCATCTCTCACTTCACTGATCTCTCCTCTCGTCCATCGACATACATACACAATACTCATTCATTCTTCAACACATATACACTACCCACATTCACACGCCAAAAAACACCTTAGTAGTGGCTAAAAAAAATAGAGTTAGATCTGGAAAAGGTTGAAAACATGAAGAAAACTTAGGATCTTCAAATATTAAAAGAACACTGATTTCAAAAACTCAATTCCTCCTCTTCCTGGATTTTCACAAGCTGTAGAGGTTGCCGACGATATCCTTCTTGCTGGTTTAGCTTGGTCGAGTTTGCTCGTCGAGTTGTAATCGAGAAGTTTTCATATATAAAAGGTCCGTTCCTTTGCTCTGCTTAGCTTGGTCCTGTGCCTTCTGTTTTTTTAGCCTTCTGCTTTATTGGTTCTTTCATTCAGTGTCTAATGTTTTAATTGTCCTCTTTCGCATGTTTTGTTTAAGATTGGTTGGTTTGTTTATCTTGAAGCATGATTGATGAATTAGTGTTAGTAGGATGAAGTTGAAAGTTAATAATTATGAATTCACTGTATTTTGTTTGGAAATATATGTCATGGTTGGATCTAATATTTGGTTAGGAAAAGTTCTGAATTAATCACGTCTTGGTAATTTCTGTCCCATTTTGGTGTCTCCAGCTTGATTACGTGATTGAAATGCATGAAACGAATTTCTCTAAATGCTTTAAGCTTGTTTGTTTGTGTTTGAGACAAATAATTAGTTGTTTGGTGATGGTATTAATTATTGAGATGTCATGTGAATTAAGTTTTGAGATGCTGTGATAATGGCCCATTAACTGAGAAGTGAGGTATTGGGCCATCTGAAATTGAGCGGGCCATGTGAGTTTGGTTGGCCAGAATAATAGGTGTTGGGCTTTGTCCCATTGGCTCATTGGTTGTGGGCGATGTGCACAAATAGCCACTAACAGCTCATGTCTTTATTTTAAAGCCAGTGTTTTAAATGTCTTTAGTCTTTAGCCACTGGTTTAATAAACTTTAACTGCCGGACGAAAACACCCTTATGCTCATGTCCTTAACTTCAGGACTTCAGGACTACATGTCCTTAACTTTTGAACTTGAAACTCTAAGTTCAGGACTTCAAGACTACATGTCCTTAACTTTTTAACCTGTAACTCTAAGTTCAGGACTTCAGGACTACATGTCCTTAACTTTTGAACTTGGAACTCTAAGTTCAGGACTTCAAGCTTACATGTCCTTAACTTTTGAACTTGGAACTCAAACTTCAAGACCAAGCGTCCTTAACTTTTGAACTTGTAAGTCAAAGTTAAGGACCTATTGTCCTTAACTTTTGAACGTGTACGTCTGTCCTTAAATTTTGAACTTGTAAGTCAAAGTTAAGGACTTATTGTCCTTAACTTTTGAACTTGTAACTGTAAGTTAAGGACTGTTTGTCCTTAACTTTTGAATGTGTAACTGTAAGTTAAGGACTGTCTGTCCTTAACTTTTGAACTTGGTAATCAAAGTTAAGGACCTATTGTCCTTAACTTTTGAACTTGGAAATCAAAGTTAAGGACCTATTGTCCTTAACATTTGAACTTGTAACTGTAAGTTAAGGACTGTCTGTCCTTAACTTTTGGGCTTCTTAGCCTGAGTTCAGGATCTATTGTCCTTAACTTTTAATTTATTTTAACACAAAATAAATTAAATGCAAACACACAATAAGGATAATAGCGTACAATTGTGTAATAAAATTAAAGTTATTATATTTAGTTACGTTTCGATGCTTTTTCAACTTTACGTTTTCGAACTCATTCAATGCGTTCTCCGAAGAATTCAAGTAAAAGTACATCGGTTGATCTTCTCGCGATTGCTTTTTTTTCTTGTTCTTTTTATAAAACGTGATTTAAACCCAAAAAATACATTAAAAAAAGGGATTAATCGTGTAAAACAAATACAGAACTTCAGAGTCCAAATTCAATGCATCAGAATATATACTTAACATTTTTACACTACTGTCGATGATGAAGATGATTCTACTGGCAAGAAGAATGGCGTATACTTCAGGAAATTTAACACTAATATAATGATGTTGACCTTGTTGAATTAGAAATCGCCATTGCAAGTAGGCAGGTGATTTTCAAAGTTACAAGGCTTATCTATGAACACAGGCATGCATCGAACTGAGAGGGAGAGAAGCGTTTGGGAAGAAAAGCAATGGAAGAAAGGGTAACTCAGTCTTTTCACATTAATTTTAATAGACTAGTGGCTAGTTTTGCTCAGCATTAAAAATGGTGGATAAAAAGTAAATACCACTTTAAATAGTGGCTACCCCACACAATTTTTACATTGGTTGTTTAGTCAAAACTGAAGAATGGGCAGAAGATAGGTTTTGAAACATAAAGAATTTGGGTCAAGTAATAGATCATGTTAGCTAGCCTATATATTACTCCTCAATAATACTTTATCCATAAATCATGACCTTACGACAATTTCAAAGTAGTTTAAGAATAATAACTCATGAACATCGTAGCTTGCTTTAGGCGCGATTAGTAATAATCATCATGACTATGGGTACGGTTCCCGTGGCATAGTCATGATACGTAATTCCCAATTCGAGTTTGTATTTTACGTGACTCGACCATAACTTCGAATAATAATAATAAAATAAATATGTTGTAGGTCGCGGGTGCGTTTCACGTGACGCAATTTACAATATGTACAAAAACGATAAGTGTGCGCTATCGCGACTTGTTCAAGTAAACTCCATAAATCCTAAGAGCAATTATTAATAGTTGAGCATAATAGGTTTAAAACATGTGATAAATTAGTTAATTAGACCAATTATTAATAGTTGAGCGACCGTGCTAAAATCACGAAACTCAGGAGTGCCTCACACCTTCTCCCGGGTTAACAGAATTTCTTACCCGGTCTTTTGTGTTCGCAGACTCAAATTTCCTCGATTTTGGATTTAAAATAAACCGGTGACTTGGGACATCATAAATTATTCCAAGTGGCTGTCATGACCCCAAAACAGACCCGGTCGTGATGGCGCCTATCGTGAAATTAGGCCAGCCGACACATTTATAAAATAATTCACATTTCATTTAAAACTTAAATAAAACCATTTTTCGACTGAAATTCCATAAAAGATATAAAGTCAAAACCAAAAAAAAAACGAAAAGTAGAAGCCCGACCTCGGGTGTCACTAAGTCATGAGCAAAGCTACAATAGTTCCGAAACAAAGACAAGACCAAAATAGTCTGAAAATAGCAACAATATACTAAAAGGAAGATAGAGAAGGAGAAAAAGCGGAACTGCGATCGCCAGGCAGCTACCTCGCTATCTCCGTGAAAATCCGCGACTGGAATAGTCAACAGCCGCTACCGTGCCCTGAGATACCTGGATCTGCACACAAGGTGCAAGGGGTAACGTGAGTATACCAACTCAGTAAGTAACAAGTCCAAACTATGGACTGACAGGTAGTGACGAACCAAACCTCAACAGGTAAAACAAATAAACTGTACAGTAAAGTAGGCATGCTTGCAGTTCAAGTATTCATCTCAACAGTAAGTAAATACAATCTGAACAGTGTGGAGTATAAAGCTCGGCAAATCTCTACGTACCAATGCACAGAAAAGCATGAAAAATGTACCGTGTACCTCCACTCTCAAGTGCTCAACCACTCGGTACTGTATATGGCCCAGGGAAGATCCATCCCTCTCACGACCCAAAATTCACTAAGGGTCGTGATGGCACCGGACACCATTGTCAGGCAAGCCAACACCAATTTACTAGTAATTTCTGGTTTTAATATTTTCGAAAATCGTTTGTTTAATACATTAGACATTAAGTAATGAATTTCACTGAATAGGTATTGAAGTCTTTAACAAACTTAATATTAAATAATCCCATAATCATCCCAGAACCCGGTGTCACAAGTGCATGAGCAATTACTAAGAAATCGAATAAAGTACAATAACTGTCCGGAATACAAATTGGACAGGAAGTAAATACAATACGCTGAAAGAGACTATACTAGCTGCGTGTCGCCTCGAGAAATGCAGCTAACCTAGTCTCCGTATCATCCATGCTGCTACGCCCAGTAGGCCACTAGAAATACATGTGCCTGTGCAACAAAAATGCACAGCAAGTGTAGCATGAGTACGAAAACAACGTGTACTCAGTAAGTATCCCGTCTAATCTCGAAGAAGTAGAGACGAGAGGTCGACTTCGACACTTACTAGTGGTCTAATAATGATACGCCAATAATTCAATAAATCAAGGAGTTTATAAACATGGTTGCAACTCAATAGAATAAAGCAAACCAACTATTCTTTCTTTCATAGGAGATTTCCAAATTCCTTTTCATTATTTATACATTTATCTCAGGCCAGGGAGAAAAAAATATCAATATTTATAACTTCTAAGGCAAACATTACAAGCATGCGCAAATCATGCCGAGGATGTACGGCCCGATCCAACAATATTTAATTGTGCACTGCCAGAGGGTCGAATGGTGCGAACCATAGATGCATCTATTTAATCTACCGAGGCGTTCGGCCCGTTCCAAAATAAATAACACATTCAAGCAGCCAACCAAGAATTCATCAGGGAGCAATTATTTTGGAAAAGGCAATTTCTCTTTTAAAAGTAAAGAAATGATGTCTAGCCTTTTAGAAATTTATTTATACATTCAATATGTGTTTAAGCATTTTTAAATTGACAACAAGGTTGCAAAATTACAAGTAAAGCATGCTTTGGCCCTAGACTACCCGGACTTAAGCATAATAGTAGCTACGCACGGACTCTCGTCACCTCGTGCGTACGTAGCCCCCACAAATAGGAGCACATAACCAATTAACTCACCTATGGGGACAATTCCCTCTAACAAGGTTAGAAAGGAGACTTACCTCGCTCCGAAGTTCCATAACCGGCATTCCACGCCCTTCCTAAGACTCAAATCGATGCATAACGCTCCAAAACTAGCCAATAATTATGCAAATCTATTAATATATGCTCAATTACTCATGATAATCCAATTTATAACAATTCCTAACTCTGATCAAAAAGTTGAAAAAATTGCCCTCGGGCCCACGTGCCCGGATTCCGAAATTTTTCGAAGATAAAGTTTGCCCATAACCTTACGAACTCAAATATATAATTTACACTCAATTTCATGTCCAAAATAGTGGTCAAAATCCAAGAATACCAATTTTTTCTAGGTTTTCCCTCAAACCCCAAATTTTCCACAAATTTTCATGCTCAAATCCATATATAATCATGTATTTAACTCAAAACTAACATAAACCACTTACCTCCTGCTTGGTGGTGAAAATGGCACCTCAAAGTTGCTCCAAAAATCCGCTCCAATGGAAGAAATGGGGTTGAAATGAACCCAACCCCCTATTTAAAAGACACTCACTGCCTCCAGCATTTTCGCACCTACGGTGCATAAACCGCTCCTGCGGCCGGCACCGCTTCTGCGGCGCATGTGCCGCTTCTGCGGTCCCAGGCTCAGGGCCAAAAATTCGCTTCTACGGTCTCCTCAGCGCAGATGCGCACCCGCATCTGCGGGTAAAGTTCCGTACCTGCGGTCACTGCACTTCTTCGCCCAAACCGCATGTGCGACCCCATGGCCGCTTCTGCGGCCAAAACCTTGCAGGTGCGGTTACACCAGATATCAGCTGCCTCAATTCTTCTTCAAATTCCAAATTTGGTCCGTTAACCATCCGGAATTCACCCGAGGCCTCCGGGACCCCAACCAATCATACCAACCAGTCCCAAAACATAATGCGGACCTGCTCGAGGCCTCAAATCACATCAAACAACGACGAAATCACGAATCGCACTCCAATACGAGCTTAATGAACATTAGAATTTCAAACTTCTACATTCGATGCCGAAACCTATCAAATCACGTCCGATTGACCTCAAATTTTGCACGCAAGTCATATTCGACATTACGGACCTATTCCAACTTCCGGAATCAGAATCCGACCTCGATATCAAAAAGTCCACTTCCGGTCAAACTTCTCAAAAATCCTTCGAATTTCTATCTTTAGCCAAATGACTCCAAAATGACCCACGGACCTCCGAATTCACTTCTGATCGCGCTTCCAACACCAGAATCACCATACGTAGCTATTCCCAAACTCGAAATCCCAAACGGACATTGATAACATTGAAATGCACTTCAACCGAAACTTATGAAATTCTTCCGAAAATGCTAACTTCCACAATAGGTGCCGAAACGTTCCCGGGTCTTCCAAAACCCGATCCGGACATACGCCCAAGTCCGAAATCATTATATGAACTTACTGGAACCTTCGAATCCCGATTCCGAGGTCGTTTACTCAAAAATCCAATCTTAGTTAATTCTTTCAACTTAAAGCTTCCGAAATGAGAACTCTCTTTCCAAATCAACTCCGAACTTCTCGAGATTCAATTCCGACCGTGCGTACAAGTCGTAATACCTTAAGTGAAGCTGCTCATGGCCTCAAACTGCTGAACGACGCGCTAGAGCTTAAAACGACCTGTCGAGTCGTTACAATCCCGTAATATATACACATCACTGACCACAGTCATCTAGTGCCGAGGAAGGCCATTCCAGCCCTATGGAGAAGATCCATCTCTAGGTATCAATACTTCGGACAAATCCATGTCTGAGGAAATCCATCTCTCAATAATATCATCCGTGCTCACTGGGGTGTGTAGACTCCGGAGGGGCTCCTTTCAGCACAAGCGCTATAACAAGCCAACGAAGGCATAATCAATAATCCGTTGCGACGTGCAGCCCGATCCCATACTGTCACTCATAATCAGGCTCTCGGCCTCACTCTGTCATCACTCTCCAGTCTCACGCACACGAGCTCACAATGCCATAATACTAGCTCGAAACAAGGATATAATGTGTCAAATGATAATAACCGAGACCGAGACATAATATGATATGCATGAACAAGACTAAGTACAGAGTATCAATGAAACTAATGATATGACAGCAAGAAACGGCCACTGGGGTCTCAACAGTATCGGCGTGAATCCTAACATGGTGATTAGCATGATTTACAACTCATTAACTTATTCACATAATCACAACACAAATATCAACAAGAAAGAGTCACTAAGCGGTGCCGTGGAATGATCCAGGCCGCAATTCTCACGGTGCACGCCTACACGCCCGTCACTTGGAATTTGCGTCACCTCAATATTTATCATAGAACAAGTAGTTCGGGGTTTCGAACCCTCAGAACCAAGTTTGGAAGCGTTACTTACCTCAAACCAAGCCAAACTCAAACCCGCGATGCCCTTGCCTCTCGATTCGGTCTCCAAATGCTCCGAATCTAACCAAAATCAGTATATTATCATCAATACACGCTAAAGGAATGAAACCCACACAAAGATTATCAAATTAGACCCAAAATCCCGAATTTTCTCAAACCCGGCCCCGATCCCACGTCTCGAAATCCAACAAAAATTGCACAACTAGAAGCTCCTTTCACTCCCAAGTCTATACATACCAAAATCATCAAAATCGGACTCCAAATGGTCCCTCAAATCCCCAATTTCAAGTCCTAATCCCCCAAATTTCTTCCTTGATTTTCCCACTAATATTATGATTAAACAATGGAATAATCGCCATAAACACAAGATACAAAGCCCAAGTAGCCTACCTCACTGAAAACACTTGATTCCCTCTTGAAATCACAGTCGCCAAGCTCCAACTCGTTCAAAAATGGTGAAGAAATGGCAGAAATTCGCGAAGAAGGCCTTTTATACTTTCTGCCCAGCGATTTCGCATCAGCGGTCTCCAAGTCGCTTCTGCGACGCCGCACCTGCGGGAAAGCCATCGCAAGTGCGGTTTTCACTTAACTCTGAAAATCCCGCTTCTGCGGTCAACACCCGCATCTACGGTCTCGCAGGTGCAGTCCTTTGTGCGCACCTGCGGATATTCCTCAGCTCTCAATTCTCCGCATCTGCGGCCTCCCTCTCGCACCTGCAACCTCGCACCTGTGGTCCCCAATCCGCAGGTGTGGATATGACAGAAGCAGCAGCTTCAGCTGCTCAAACCAAGTTCCAATCTTTCTGTTAACCATCCGAATTCATCCCGAGGCCCTCGGGACCCCAACCAAAAATACCAACAAGTCATATACCACTATTCAAACTTATTCCAACCTTCGGAACACTCAAAATGACATCGAAACACCAAATCACTCTCGGATTCAAGCCTAAGGATTTCCAAACTTCCAGTTTCGCAAACGATGTCAAAACCTATCAAACCTCATCCGAATGACCTGAAATTTTGCACACACGTCACAATTGACACAACGGACCTACTCCAATTTCCGGAATTTCATTCCGACCTCGATATCAAGATTTCCACTGCTGACCGGAAAACGCCAAATTTTTAATTTCGCCAAATTCAAGCCTAAATCTACCACGGACCTCCAAATTACATCCCGAACACGCTCCTAAGTCCAAAATCACCTAACGAAGCTATCCGAACCATCAGAATTCACATCCGAGACATTCTACACATAAGTCAACATCCGGTTGACTTTTACCAACTTAAGCTTCTAAATAAGAGACTAAGTGTCTCATTCCACTCCAAGATCACTCCGAACACAGAACAACCAATACGATATGATGAAATATAGCTGAACAACACAATAAGAAACGGAAATGGGGAAAGCGGGGCTGTAACTCATGAAACGACCGGCCGGGTCGTTATAGTGGCGGCTCTAAATAAATAAATAATCCCATTTCGATTAATGTCACTTAAATTGGAAAAACTCCATATCCCCTCGGAAAAAAG
The DNA here is from genome assembly GCF_001879085.1 of Nicotiana attenuata. NCBI lineage: Eukaryota > Viridiplantae > Streptophyta > Magnoliopsida > Solanales > Solanaceae > Nicotiana > Nicotiana attenuata. The sequence goes on along the minus strand of NW_017674663.1, from coordinate 9,820 downwards.
GAGGTGTGACAACTGTTGCACTTCGCCTCAACTTTGCAAGAGCTACACAAAAAATGTCTATAGGCCCAGTTAGGCCCAAGAAGGCAATAACAATTCTGTTTTATTGGCCCATCAAATGGTCACTCACAAATTAATGAAGGTATCTTCACACAAATAGTCGGCTGGCTTTATTATCTACTTTTCCTAGCCGGTATACGTAATTTAAACACTGATTATATGTAGTTTTATATATATATATATAACAAAACCTAACAAGTTAGCATCGATCTTTTCTTTTCCCTTTTCTATTATTATATTACAACGGGAAAAAAGGGACAAGGATAGTACTAACCGAATTTACGCTTATTGTGTACAAGACTTTTATCAGTATTATTAGTGGCGTAGCTACTACCTTTCGCTAAAAAAAATTATATAGGAGTAATACATATAGATTAAGTAGTATACTTTTTGTGGAGACATTATAACCTTCAACACCTCTAACACTAATGAGATAGGTCGCCCAACGATGAAGGATGTTCAAGTTAATTTTAAAGTCTTGAGTTCAATCCTCACATCTAATTATGATTAGTGTTTGTGTTTTTTTTTTTTAACTGGTTTAGACTGATTTGCTGAAGCTCCTTTTTGTTTCCTTTTTTTCAAATTTCATTTTTGATCACGCCCAACTATGCCTTATAAAAAGGACTAAGCGGTCGTTGCAAATATAATCCGGTTTACAAGTCCGAAGTCGAATCCCACAAAGAACTAAGGCTTAGCTATAGTTGTTCAATATCGCTAAGAAACATAAGTCCAAAAATTTCCTAATTATAAATATTATAATGCTTATTTTTATCTAATTAACTAACAAAAACTAGAAAGCAGTAAAACTATCAATTAACAAGGATAAGGATTGGAGACAAGATTAAGGAGGTCTAGAGTTATGATTTCCCTATTGTCGAAATCTTTTCCGCTACGTTTTCTATAAATTTGCCTAAGTCTTCTCTATCGATCATGAGCGCACCGAGTGTCGTAATTCTCTCCCGAGAAACTACCACAATTTACTAGACATATTCTCCCGAATTACGCTAGCTGGCATTAAGTACGGCTCACTCGGATCGCATCAAGGTTTCGTTATCCCTAATCCCACCTTTAAACCCTTCGTATTGATCCCTCATATACGTTAGGAGTGATGTTGTTCAACAACTACCTAAATATGCACTCTCTCCCGAGTAATACACACCAAATAGGCACAGTCGATTGAGAGCTCTTCAACCAACCACAATAATAACGTAGTTGAACAAATAGAGAAAATACTACAGCAAATCTATATTAACGTAACAGGAAAATCATCCTCCAATAGGTTCCATCAAAACCCTAGATAACAAATTAGCTATTCATAATAGTATGCATAATTACAATACTAGAATTCATAACCAATAATTGAAATAGGAAGAAGGAAGTAAAAAACTCGTGAAAGAATTCTCCGCCTTGCTTCTAGTGTGTTCTTGCCTCCTTAGGTCGAATCCCCGGCCTCCACGGTGGCTCCGTGCTCTCCATAGGTCTAAAGTGTGTCAAAAGTTTGTCCACCTGCTCAAAATAACATTTTTACATGTATTTATACATGTGAGCACGTGATTTTTGCCACGCTTAAATTACTCTTATAGAATTCATTTGAATTAGAATTTTTCTTTTAGTATTTGAATTTTTAGGGATTAATTGCATGATTTTATGTTTTGTCTGCATTTTGTGTGCATTTTTAGGTGTCATAAAGATGAAAATTACAAAAAATAGCGTACTTGCATTTAGGACCTAATTCTAGATTTTTATATTAATTAAACATCATTGAAAATAAGAGACAAAATAACAAAAAATAATCCTTTTACATTTTTTTTGTTCCTTTAATTTCGCTTTTGTTTAATTCTCTTTTTAAAATTAGGATCTAGTTAATTCTAGGAAATTTAATTAGTCTCATTTTAGAAATTAAATTAGGTTTTTGGCTATTTTTCAATTTTGCATTTAATAAAATCTAAAATTCAAATAAATAAAGAAGAAAAGAGAAGAAAATAAACAAAAAGAAATGGAAATGAAAAGGACCAGGCCATCATTCTTTGGGCCCAAAAATTCGAGCCCAAAACCCCTTCCAAACCTGTTGCCCGGTCAAGCCAAAACTAGCCCAATTGCCCGATCCAAACCCCATGTCTCTGAAGTTCTCGAAATGACGTAGTATAGGGAGGAACTACGTCGTTTTGAGTTAATATTAGACCAGTTAATCTTGGCCCTCCGTTCCCCCATCATCTAACGGCCCTCATTAATCCAAAGGGTTTAATAAAACTGTCCGAAAAATTGCATTAACCCTAAAACATATATCATCTTCCTCGTACAACATTGTAACGCCACCGTCTTCGCCGCTTCCGCCCTAATGTCGCCGCCGGAAATCGCCTCACTGCGGCGGCCAACATCCAAATCGTCCAAAATTTTCACCATATCATCTCCTTCATCTTCCCGTCCCATATCCGTCATTATTTTCCTTCGAATCCCAATTAAACGCCCCAAATCTTCCAAACCCTAGGCGCCGCCACCACCGTGCATGGCGGCGCCACCCCCAAACCCCTCCAAAATTACACCCTAAGTTCTCCTCGCTCCCCTTTTCCCAAACCCCTAACTACTCTCTTTCAAATCATCCTTGGTTTGCTCGAATTTTAAGCCACAGAGCCGGCAGAACCCTAGAAATTCATGTTGCTCGATTTTTTCCCGATTTCTTGAGTCCGGCATTGGATTTGAGTCACGAAACAATGTTTCGTTTGTTCTTTGAGAAGAACAAATGCTTAACATTGTTCCGAGGCTCGAATCGAGTTTTCAGTCTCCCGTTCGACCTTGCATAGGTGAGTTTCTCCTTTTTCTTTAATTAGTTTTCTTTCGTTTCTGACTAAGTCATTCATGTTGCTTTATTTTTGCTTTTTCTGGTTTTCTTCTTTCTCTTTTCTTTTTTTGGCAGTAATCAGTACTTTAGGTCTAGTAATTTAGTTTAGTTTAAATTTTTCTTTGATTCCTCCTCTGCTAGTCAATAGTAATTTGTCGATTTTGCTGTGTTTGAGTTCTTTATCATTAAATTCAATATTCGAGCATGTTCAGTGCCATAGGGTTTAGTTTAAGCTTTTGCTAGTTTGAATAATTTTCTTCATGCTAATTGATACTGTTCTAGTTTTCATGTGATGATTTAATTTTGTTCTGTTTGATTTTGCGGTTGGTTCAATTAGTCGACCCCTGATTGTTTGCTGCAATTTTATTTTAGATAAATCTGTCCAGTTAGTTTGATCTCAGGGTCTGTTTGATTGTAAATAATTGGTTCTAGCCTTGATTGATTAACCATAGTTAAGTAGGCTGTTTGGTTATAGCTAATAGTTTAACTAGTGTTAGTAATATCAGGGGATAATCAGGGGTAGTTTGGGCATTGGAAATGACTCAGTTTGTTAAGGCTAAGCAATTTCACAATAGAAGTAAGGGTAATACAGGTATTCCACAGGTAGAAAAACACCCTAGATTCTTCTAGAAGGGGTCTTAGTGTAAGTTTCAGCTTTTTAAAAGCAGTAACTTGAGAAACAAGTCAATACTTTGGGTTTAAGGTACAATTTCTGAAAATAAAAAGGAGGAAAAAATGAGTAAAATCTCCAGAACCTTCTGCCATACTCTTGCCTATAAAAGAGAGGTCTAGTGCCTTGATAAACAAGTTTTAGAGATCTGAAAATTCTCTAAAAAAAAAAACAAATTCTCTTCAGGTTTCAGATTAGAAATTTGAATTTCAAATTCCAAAAACCTTCAAAAACAAAAAAAAAAGTAGAAACAAGACAGAAAAATCCAAAATAGGTACTGTTCAATTAGGACTTCAAAGAAATCTGAGTCTATACACATTTGAGTTCAAAGCCATTTCTGGTTTTCTTCAAGCTATTTTGAGTGTTTCTAGCTACTAAGGCTTTTCCTGAAGTTTACTGTTACATTCGGGATGTATTCGATTCCAATTTGAGTCAGTCTTGGGTATATTTGAGCTCTTTGGTTGATTTCAAGTTGAAACTGATTTATTCAGTCAGTTTTGGGTCTATTTGCTGGTATTTTTCATTGCTGATTTCACTGGGTTCCGAGCTTATTCCTAAGCTGCTGTTGAGAACTTCTATTGCTGCTGATTTCTTCTTCTTCTTCTTACTGTTCTCTGATTTCCAGGTACACATACTGAATTCCTTTTGATGTAGATCCCAAGTTGAAGATGAAATGAAAGTGATGCCTTATTATATTGTAGATTTGGACTGTTTACTTGTATTAGTCTGTTGTAATTAATTTGGACTACACGAACCATCATTTATAGTTTCAGTTTGAATGTTCTGAGTAAGCTAGTTGAAATTATTGTTCAAGTAGACTGTAAATGATTCGAGTTTAAGCAAGTGTAGGTAATTGAGGCATATTGACTGCCTCCTGGCAATGTGGTTAATTTCACATATTAGTCAGCTTTTAGGATTCTAAGTGCTGAACGCGCAGATCTCAGTAGATTGACTGAGGTGTGGATGTTTATCTTATCGTGTTGTGGTAGATTGAAATCAGGAGCTAACATATCAATAGAGTTGTGTCATAGCTAAATCGAAACTATGGTAAAAAAAATAGCTTGGACAGGACTTGATTGAGTTAAGGACGTTTAAAAATTCAATGGCTCAAACTGTGTTTGGATCATGAACTGCTTTATTTTTAGAAAGTTTAGTGACGTTAAATACTCAGAATTGTTTAAAATAAAATCATGATTGATCTACGTTTGGTTTAGTGATTTAACTTCTTTTATCAATTCCAGATTTTCGGTCAGTCACCCGTGTTTAATTTGAATTATGTTTACATATGCTACATGAAAAACTGATGTGAAATCTAAATTGCTTGACTCATATCCTACTGGGCTCAAACATGAAGCCCAATTACAATCAGCATCATAGCTGGAGCATAAACTCCTCAACTTGGGCCCCTGAACAGGCCCATTATTTGATGAACTCTCATCCAAATTCTATTAAAATTCATTATTGTGCAATTGGTTTAGGGACCTTAATCCATAGTTTAACATAGCATAGATTTGGGCTTTCGAGTTAGGTGGCGGGTTCAAACTAAGAGGGTCCTCCCTTTTGTTTGAATTCGGACTTGAACTTGAGACCCGAATTTATAAATTAATTAGGCCCTTTTAGAGACAAAACTAAATAGAAAATCATAGGTCACTTTAGGATTGGCCTTTAAATAAAAAGTGGGACGAGCCTCGCCAAATAAAATACATAAATTGCGGGGCCCTCATTAAATGCTTTATTAAAAATATTTTAGAAATTCGGGACATGCCATTTAGCGAATTTTTATGGCTTCCCGCAAAGTTAATAAGACGCTAGCCACTTTAGGCGCGCTTTTAATAATTTTACCTTCTTAAATACGGGTGTGCATTTCATGCGACCCAAATCCAAATCCCAAAACGTTGAATAAGAGGTGTCGAGGATCCGGGTGCATTTCATGTGACGTGATCTAAAAACACGCTCTTAAACGGCGTTCACTTTCATAAAAAATTAATTAAAAGCGGTTAAACAAATTTGTAAAATTGCACTATAGGTTTGAACATGCTTAAAACCAGATTTTTAGCCATTTATAATAATTTAAGCGACCGTGCTAGAACCACGGGATCCGGGGGTGCCTAACACCTTCCCTCGGGTCAACAAAATTCCTTATCCAGAATTTCTGGTTCGCAGACTCCAATTGGGAAGTCGAATTTTTCCTCGATTTGGGATTTAAATTAAATCGGTGACTTGGGACACCAAAAGCCAATCCTTTCCCAAGTGGCGACTCTAAACATAAATAAATAATCCCATTTCGAATAATGTCACTTTAAATGGAAAAACTCCCTTATACATTATCCTTCGGGGTAGGTGTGTAAAAAGGAGGTGTGACAGCTCTGGCGACTCTGCTGGGGACACGAACCCAGAATTTCGATTCAGGGTTCAAGAATTCGAGCTTAGTATAACTGTTATATTTGGCTTTATCTGATTTTACTACATGTTCCATGCTAAATGTGCTAAATGCTTTACCGCTTTGATATTTGGTGAATTGTATATATAAGCTGTTACGAATCCCTTCCTCTCTCTGAGTCTTCTACATCACGGAGAAGGGTGCACTTCATGTAGCTATCTTCTGTTTAGAGTCTTTCCCCAATTTAGAACGAGGTTTGGATAAGTTGCTAAGCTGGCGGAGCTTCTGTATCCCCGGTACGCTGCCTCCACCTCGGCTCGAGTTGTCCGCTCGGGTAAGCCAGGTCTAGATCAACAAACCTAGGGTTTAAACCTAGAAGAACAAAACTCATGCCGGATCCCTAGTAGGACTTTGGTTTGCATCATGTGCATTTGACTTGGGGGACTCAACACAAGGGTTGGGTCCGTCTAGGACAGGTGACCTGAAATAAAATGACCATCCTGATGCATCTTACGTGCTACTTGCGCATTTATTTGCTCGGCTTTGCATGTTGGCTGGCTTGTCTAAATGGGTGAAAATTGAGAAAAATAGCAGTGTTAGGACTAAGTGAGGGTAACAATTTGTTTTGAAAAACCCAGTGCCCAAATAGTACCGAAATGCTGCCGGATTTTTGAAAAAAAAAAGAAAAAGAGAAAAATATTTGGAAAAATAGAAAGAAAATTGTGGTTCAAAATAGTTTTGATTTTGGAAAATCTGCCCAAACTACGCGGGTCTGATTCTCACCGGATGTGAGATACGTAGGCAAACCTCATCGGTTCCGACCCCAATTTTCAAAAAATCAAAAAATATTTTCTTTCTTTAGAAATCTTTCCTTAGATAATTTTTTTTTTTTAAAAAAAAGAAGTTTTTAAAACTAAAAAACGGTTTCCTTCTTTCTAATGTCTTTCATAAAAATCAAAATCCAAAAATACGGGTTTCCTTCATTGTAAAGTATTTTTTTTTAAACAAAAATTCAAAAAAAAAAATCAGAAACAAAAATCCAAAAATACTATTTTCTTCTTTAGAAGTCTTTCTTTTGCAAACGTCAATAAAAATTTTGAAAATTTGAAGACCTAAGATATTTTTGCTTTTTTTAGAAGTACTTTTGTAAATAAATAAAAGCTCAGAAATTCAAAATATTTTTCTTAAAGAAGTCCCTCTTTCGAAAATTAAGAGGTTACATCCAAAATTCAAAAATATTTTCTTTTTTCCTTAGAAAAAGACAAAACAAATGAAAATTCGAACAAAAAATATTTTCTTTTGCCTTAAAGCTTCATGGTCTAAGTTTTATAAAAAGAAAAAAAAAGAGTTAGTTTACTCCATTCCCAATCGGCCCGAACTACGCTGGTTTGATTCTCACCGGATGTGAGATACGTAGGCAACCCTCATCGGGTCCAACCTCCCTTTTGCAAAAATAGCCAAAAAATGTCAAATTTTAATTTTGTGTCATAAATAAGTCGGGTGATGCCATTCCTGTCTAAAATAAGCCGAATGTCCCCACAAGAACGCCGGAAGGCCGTTTTTGCAAGAATAGCCACCCTGAGTCTTTTTTTTTTAGTTTGCGGGCACAACCTTAAAATCTTCCTCCCAGAAGTGCTGAAAGGCCGTATTTGCAAATCCAGTCCTTGTTTTCTAAATAAAGAATTTTTGCACAAATAGCCTTTTTAAAATAAATCAGTAAATTCCCCTAAATAAATGTGCAGGATGAATTCAAGTAACATCGAAACCTTCTCAGTCCTGAGCGAGATCCCTTTGAAACTCCATATGTGGTGGCATGACTTGGGAAAAGGAGGTAGAGATATTGTGGTCAAAAGTTTGGACGGTCTCGTAGATTTATTGAAAATCAAACCAAGAAAGGACATCATTGAGGCACTAATACTATTTTGGGACCCGACCCGTAATGTATTCCGGTTTTCAGATTTTGAACTCACACCTACATTAGAAGAGATCGCCGGGTACGCAGGTTTCAACGGGAACATCCGAGGTAGATACCCATTGGCCCCACGACCGGTAACCCTCCATAGGTTCTTGGATTTGTTGAACATTAGCTGAGATATTCAAGACCCGCACCTGGCGGGAGGGTGTTGTACATTGCATTTCTTATATCACCGGTATGGTAACCTCAAAGGTTTCGAGGAACCCAATACAGGATTAACACATGCTGGAAATAAAGACAAATGGGAAGCCCGACGGGGATTAGCCTTCAAGGTAGCCTTTTTGGGAGCGGTAATCTGTCCAAGAAAAGATGGTCACATAAACCTTGGCCTAGTAGGGATGCTAGATGTTGCCATGAAAAAACCTACTAGCACAGTGGTTCCCCTGAATGTAGCAGAAATGTACCGAGCTCTGACCAAATGTCGGGAAGGGGAGAAATTCTTTCAAGGTTGCAATTTGCTCTTGCAATTGTGGATACAGGAACACCTCTGTCACCGCACAGGCTATATGAACTATGGTCTAACCGGGTTGAGTTGTATTGCAGAATTCGAGTCCCGGGTTACAGGTATTGAGTTCCCTGAGGGTACTGAGGCCTGGTCGTCATGTTTAAGATCCCTCACTGCAGATAAAGTTGAATGGGCTTATGGATGGCTTCCTGCTACTGAAGTTGTATACACATCAGCAGAGGTCTCTTATATTCTTTTGATGGGTATTCGAAGCATTCAACCCTATGCTCCTTACCGAGTTTTGCGACAATTTGGAAGATTCCAGACGGTGCACAATGATGAAGACCTGAGTGGGCAAGTCATTGAGTTAGGCCCGAAAGCCGCATTCCCTGAAGGCAGAATCCAAAAGATATGGAATGAGTGCAGGTACCTTGAGCCTAAGACTATAGTACAAGACCGAGCCAGAGGTGAGGTAGATCCCAAATACCTGGTCTGGTTTGGTAAAAGATTTCAAATTCCTGAGAGACCTGCCAAAAGACCACATGTACAACAATTTACTAACGAAGCCCAGGTGCAATGGGATTGGTTGGCCAAGGAAAAGGAGTACAGGGCCCGAATAGGAGCATTGGAAAAACAGGTTCAGGAGCTTCGGTTTGAAAATAGCTTGCAAGTCGCAGCTGATGAAGGTGATAAAAAGCAACTGGCCCAGGAGAATGAAGCTCTCAAGGCCCAAATTCAACAAATGAAAATAGATGCCAGGAATCGAGAAAGAAGTCTATTCGACGAGAGATTGATAAAAGGGTTAAAGAAGCAAGTCCTGGACTGTCAGGAAGAATTGGAAAAATCCGAGGGAAACATGGCAAGACTTCGGGCACAATGGGCAAAGAAGACTGAGGAAAGAGCCCAGTTCGTACAACAAATGAAGAGAAATTATGAGGGAACCATTGCTAACATGAAGAGAAAAATGAATACTCTTGAAGAAAAGGCAGCTCGCCGGGAAAAAGAATTCAGGCCGAGAGGGAACAATGCTATGGGTTAATCGCTGATATGGAAAAGGAAATAAAATTGTTACAAGACCTTCACTTCCAGGATTCTCAGGTGCTAGAGGCTCGCACCCAACAGATAAGCCGGCTACTCCAAGAGAAAGGCCAAATCAGGGAAAGAATCAGAAACATTGCCAACTATATTGTCATGAAGTGTCAGGTCGGTGAGCGGATGGGTCGTACCACGTTCTTTGCCTCCGTGATGATATTTGTTCGCCAGGTCATGAACGATCTGGATCAGTTGCAAAAGGGTCTTGCACGCAGGCCCGCGGTGATGCCGAGTGATGCCCGCGGGCCCCAGGATTTGAAGCTTTGATGTATTCTTAAATAATCAAGTCTGTAGTTTTTGAGTCTGGTTTTTGTACTTTCCTTTTACCGAGTAAAGAAAACAATTAGTCTAGTAGCTTTGTA